>NC_056744.1:1216272356-1216509856 GCF_019279795.1 Protopterus annectens
AGTGGCTTGGATAGCCATGCAAGTGCTAACACAATAAAATATATTTTTATGTCACCTTCCTGCTCTTGTTTGTTGTACCTGGCATTTTGGATCTATATTTTAGCTGCTGGTTTTGTGGTGTCACGGGTTGGTACTGCATTAATTCCTCCTGTGGGACTTTGCTGTTATTTTCTATGATATATATGTATATATATATATATATATATATATATATATATATATATATATATACATATATATATATATATATATATATATATATATATATATATATATATATATATATACATATATATATGGATTCGTATCACTTCACTGAATTCACTGACACCCATTTCACTGAGACCAAATCACCTAAAGTTCATTTCACCTAAAACTCATTTCATTGACAAGTAGCATTCTAAGGCAAGTCAAAGGTATATGTCCTTTTCCCCACCCATCTAGCTGGGTTTTACCAAGTATTGCAAAACCAGACAATAGAAAACCAAATTAAGTGGGGAGCTACACCCCTCCATATCCCACACCCCCTAACTATATATACTAACACCAGGATCGCAATACAGTGGGGAAAAGGACATATGTCTTTGACTTGCCTTAGAGTAATACTTGGCAGTGAAATGAACTTTAGGTGATTTGGTCTCAGTGAAATGGGTGTCAGTGAAATGGTCTTTCAATGAAGTGATACAAATCCATATATATATATATATATATATATATATATATATATATATATATATACACACAGACACACACACATACATACATACATATATATATATATATATATATATATATATATATATATATATATATATGCACACACACATATATGTTCCAGTCCACAGAAGAATAACATCATCTACAAACCTCTTATAAAAGCATACGTGATTTTTCCATGAATTTTGTTCAGTCAGAACTACATTGGCTTCCCAGTATGCCATTACTAAGTTTGCATATGTATTTGCTCACGCCATGCCCATTGCAACCCCCCCCATCATTGCGAGTAGTATCGCTCAAGAAAAGCAAATACATTATTTTCGAGTATTAGTTGTAAGAATAGGCTAATTTGTAAGATCACAATTGAGTCCCATCCACATTTGTCAAGATAGGTCTTAATGGCATTAATACTATACTAGTTGGGTATGATTGTGAACAGACTGTTCATATCAAGCATCACTATTACCATCTGTTGTGTGGCATTATTTTCCATGAATTGATGTAGCTGATCCAGAAAATGTGCTGTATCTTCAATACTGCTGGTGCTTGTTGTATAGCTGATCTCAATTTATTTTCAACACATAAAGAAATGTATTCAGTAGCCCATCCTTCACCTGATACTATTGGCCTAAATGGGGGTGTGTGTCCGATGTTTATGTAACTTTGGTAACCCTTTTAAAACTGGCATCTTGGATTTCTCAGTGGAAACAAAATCATGAATTTCTTTGTCGATAATCCCCGAAGACAGCATATCATCCATTGTTTGCTTAACTATATGAGCTATATTCATTGCTCTGACTTTATTAATACAAGTGTAGGTGCGATATTTGCTTGAAGAGTGTTGGAGAAATAGAGAAGGTCAGAAGGAGTTGCATTTTGTCATTGTGGACTTAGAAAAAGCATATGACAGGGTGCCTAGAGAGGAGCTGTGGTATTCTATGAGGAAGTCAGGAGTAGCAGAGAAGTATGTAAGAGTGGTACAGGATATGTACGATGGTAGTGTGACAGTGTTGAGGTCTGCAGTAGGAGTGATGGGTGCATTTAAGGTGGAGGTGGAATTACATCAAGGATCAGCTCTGAGCCCTTTTTTATTTGCAGTGGTGATGGTCAGATTGTAGACTGTGATGTTTACAGATGACATTGTGATCTGTAGTGAAAGTAGGGAGCCATGTTGAGGAGACCTCGGAGAGGTGGAGATATGCTCTAGACAGGAGAGGAATGAAGGCCATCAGGACTAAGACTGAATTTATGTGTGTGAATGAGAAGGAGGATAGAGGAATGGTGAGGATGCAAGGAGTAGAGGTGGTGAATGTGGATGAGTTTAAATACTTGGGATCAACAGTTCAGAGTAATGGTGAGCATGGAAGAGAGGTGAAGAAGAGCGTACAGGCAGGGTGGAATGGGTGGAGAAGACTGTCAGGAGTGGTTTGTAAAAGATGGGTACCAGTAAGAATGAAAGGGAAGGTCTACAAGAGGGTAGTGAGACCAGCTATGTTATATAGGTTGGAGATGGTGGCATTGACAAAAAGAGTCAGAGCTGGACACGGCAGTGTTAAAGATGTTAAGATTTGTAATGGGTGTGACGAGGATGGACAGGATTAGGAATCAGTATATTAGAGGGCCAGCTCAGGTTGGACGGTTTGGGGACAAAGCCAGAGATGCGAGATTGGAGACAAAGCCAGAGAGGCGAGATTGCGTTGGTTTGGACATGAGCTGAGGAGGGATACTGGGTATATTGGGAAAAGGATCCTAAGGATGGAGCTGCCAAGTAAGAGGAAAAGAGGAAGACCTAAGATAAGATATATGGATGTGGTGAGAGAGGACATGCAGGTGGTTGGTGTGACAGAGCAAGATGCAGAGGACAGAAAAAAATGGAAACAGATTATCTGCTGTGGCAACCTTTAACGGTAACAGCCAAAAGAGAAGGTTTGTTCCTCTTGTAACATTGTATATATACTTTCTACATAAAATGATCTGTCCATCACTACAATGGCGCCTCCCTTATCAGCTGTTCTTATAACAAGATCTCGATTATTTATTAATTAATTCAATGCATTCCATTCATCTGTCATCATGTTATAGTAATTATGTTGCATATTCATGGAAAAAAGGGTATTAACTTGATCTTCACATGCTTTATAAACCATATCAGTTACTGGATGTACTGGTGGTACATATAAACTTGGCTTTCTGAGCATTGAGTATGTCTCATCAGTCGAACAAAACATGCTTTTAATGGTTAGGTTTCGACAAAACATTTTCAAATCAAAAATTACCATGTAATTTAGGACATCTAGCTGGTATAAAACTAAGATCTTTTAGTACCTGATGTTGTATTTTACTCAAATTAATGCAGGATAAATTATATACTAGCTGATTCTCCTCAGGACTGCAAATCACTTGGACATCTTCCTGCATTTTGTAACTCTGGTTATTTATTTATTGTTATTTGATGACTGAGTTTATTCATAGGTTCATAGGTGTGTACTAGGCTAATGGCCCCCTGGCATTATGCGACCCGACCTTAGTTCACAGTACTTCTGCCGAGTTAAGCCACTGGAGTGATCCCAGGGTGAATTTTCTATTTCCCATCCACTCATCGAGATTTCTCTTGAAGAGGGGCAGTGAGGTGCTCTGTTTGACGTGTATGGGAAGTCTATTCCACAGCATGGGCAGTCTCTGGGTTATGAACCTGTCCCTCCACCACATTCTGTTGATTGTTGTAATGAGGTTGAGGTCTCCGGAGTATGTGGTATGGAGGGATTGGAATTTCTTTAGATGTAGCATTTCTAACAGAGCTAGGTCAGACATGTGAAATTCTCTAGGAGCCCTGGGCTCAAATAGCTGCATGCAATTGATTTTACATAATGGGCGAGTTTACAAATACAATAATAAAATGACGTAAAGTAAATGCATATGACATGACAGTGAACGTGAGTTCTTTTTCCAGTATTTGCAGAGACTGAAAGAATAGTTCATCATTCAATAACACAGAAATGTTGAAGTCATTGCCAACTATATATAGGCCAAATGCTGCAGGTATACACCATTATCTCAATAGCAGTTGAATGAGGATTTTGTGAGGGGTTGTTCCTTAAGGATTTTAAGATTTTCAGAAGATTCTTGACTTTTGACGTCTGCAGGAAAGTCACTTTAGGTTGTAGGTTCATGTCTGGAGAAAGATTTGTTACCTACTACAGATTTGGAAAATGATTGAACAAATACAAGGGAGGTGTCTTGTATATTTTCTCAGTTCATAACAATGTTGTTGAATGTGAAGCTTTTTATAGTACAGGACAGTAGCATTGTATTATAAACTTAAAAATCAGTGTGCTGAGGAAAAAGGTAGTTTTATTATTCATTGAGTACCAGTTGGTGTTTCCAGAAATTTTGCTATGATGAAGGAATGGGTCTGCTAACAGACCATATCTACAAATCTTTTCTACAATTTATATTTTGTGGTATTTTTGACTGAGTGTAACACAAGCAATGGGAGACCATATTCCATCATGTGAAGTAGTACATTTTAGCAATAGATAATGTAGTACATTTTAGCAATAGATACCCAGGCTGTAGGTGAGAGAAAATGAGTGCGCGTATACAAAGTTTTAATTGTGATAAGATTCTGATTGAAAAATAATCTGTGTGTTTTGTAAAAGAGATAATTGGGTGAAAGCCAAACTGGGTGGGATCAAGTGTCTGTAGTTCCCCAATGTCTCTGTTTATGAGTCCCATAATGATTCTTTCCATAGCTTTGCAGACCAGGCTGGTTAAGCTTATGGGGCGGTAGTTACCAGGGTCTGTAGAGGTGCCTCCTTTGTGGAGTGGGACCACTGTTGCTGTACGCCAGTGTTCAGGTACATATCCTGTAGTAAGGCTAAGGTTAAATAGAATTTTTATGTGCGGGTTTAGCTCCTCTTGGAGTTCACGTAGCACGCAACCCGCGATACCATCAGGTCCCATTGATGCTGTGTTTTTAGCTTTGCTGAGGGCGGTTCTCACCTGGACATCTGAGATAACAGGGAGGTTACATTCAGCTGGGATAAGCATTTCTTCTTTTGGGGGTGAGGGAGGGGAGAAATTTGCACTGAACCTGTCTGCCAGAATGTTGGCAATATCCGTGGGTTCATTGTATTTTTTGTCATTGTGAACTAACTCTGAGCATATCTGAGGGTTTCCGCCCAGGTTTCTAACATAGCAGAAGAAGGCCTTGTGGTTATCTTTAGTGTCCATAGCGATTTTTCTCTCAAAGTTGGCCTTGGATGTTTTTATGAGAGAACGTAGCTTTCTACTAGTGCTGATCAGAGATGCCTTCTCTTTATGGGATTTTGCTCTGTCGTGCAGTAGCTTCCTTCTTTTGTTATACAATTTGTTTATGGCTGGGGTCCACCAGACAGGACGCCTGCCCTTGGTGGAGAGGGTCTTGGTTTTATTTGGGATTGCATGATCCATGCATTCTTGGAGATGTCCATAGAAAGCATTTGTGAAGGATTCAGCATTGTGGGATGTGGTTTCCACTGGCCCAGTGGGCTTAAAGGATACCATCTCTGTCTTAAGAAGTGTAAAGTCGGATTTTGAGAAGTTTTTCGCTGTAGTCTTTTGTGTTGGGGGTGGAGGTGGGATATGTATATCCAGGGTGATTAGTTTGTGGTCAGATCTCACTAGTGAGTGGTATACTTCCGGTGTGGAGCACTTTGTCCCCATGTTTGTGATGATCAGGTCTAGTATATTATCTCCCCTTGGGGGAGAGGTGACTAGCTGTTCCATTGCATTTGAATTTATGAATTCCAGGAACCTTTGGGCTAGGGTGTTAGGGCTAGAATAATGCACCCAGTCTATGTTAGGGTAGTTGAAATCTCCCAATATGATGGTGTTTGGTGAGACATTCATATCCTCCAATGTCTTCAGGAAGGCTGAATGGGGCTCCTGAGATTGGGAGGGTGGTCTGTAGCATGCTGACAGTTGTATAGCAGTTTTGCCTACGGTTAGTTGCACCTGGATGGTCTCTGATGTTTCATGTGTTGCCACTAACCTGGAGGTGTGGGTGTCCTTGATGAATATGGACACTCCCCCTCCCTTTTTGGTTTGGCCCGAGTTTTGGGGCCGAAAAGCATGATACGAGGTATAGCCTGGTAGCGCTGGGGTGTTCTCAGGAGCCTTGAACCAGGTTTCAGTTACTGCACAGACATCGTTGTTCTCCATACTGAGGAGTGCATCGAGTGCCTGCATCTTGAGGTTTAGACTTCTGGCGTTGAGCAGTATTACCCTTAATTTTTTTTCATTTTTGTTTTCTAAGGAGGTGGGTTTGTCTTTTGAGCCTTGCCTATAAAAGGCACTATGGGGGTGGCAAGAGCCTTAGCCAATATCCGGAAGCCCAGTGGTGATAGGTGCAAGCCATCCCTTGCATAGCAGCGTGGCTTGTCCAGCATGTCATCCCAAGCAGACAGACATTGGATCCCCCTAGAATGACACCAGTAATTGAGCCAATTATTAAAGTTGATCATCTTGTCTTTGTATTGTGGCATCATTCTTGGTGAGGGCAAGATGCTGCTCAGGGTCAGGGTCATACCAGCCTGGGCTACATAATCAGAGAGCTCCTCTATGTCTCTTTTCATGTAGTCCAGGGAGGTACGTCTCAGGTCATTCACGCCAGCATGGACAATGACGGAGTCATATTTGTACTTGCTTTGGAGTGACCTGAGTGTGTGTGCTATGTGGCGGATCCTAGCTCCCGATAGGCAGCTTACCGTTACCCTCTCCTTGTTCAGCCTGGTAAGTGGAATGTCAGTGTGTCTGACTATAGAGTCACCTATTACTAGTGTATCAGGCATGGTGTTTGGCCTTTAGGGCTGTGATTGTTTGACACACTGATTTATTGAAGTATGTGTTGCATGTGTTATGTTTTGAGGTGTTGGATTTTTGGGTGTCTGCTTTGGGAGCCTCTGTTGTTTTGGTAATTTTTTTGTTAGAGCCTCCAAGTATGTCTTTGTGTTATTATGTGTTTGGTTTGCAGTTGTGGTAGGTCTATGTGGGACTGGGTTTGCTGTGTGTGTGGTTACCTTCTCCTCCTGTCTGGTCTTACCAGTCCTGAGTTGAGAGAGTTCAGTCTCCAGTTTGGCTATATAGTTGCATCTCTCACATGTATTTGTGTTTGTTGGGAGGAGGAGAGGGTTGTCTGTGTACATGAGACAATTGTAGCATTGTCTCAAGATTCCCAGATTAACCAGCTGAACCAGAGAGGATGCTAGTAATCTACCACTCAACATGCTAGAATATTATAAGGGAGCGCTGTGCCTTTAAGGGAAGTGGGTACTCACAGGGGTGGTAGGTGGATGTAGTGCTTACTTTAGTTTGAGAGTGCTTACTTGGAAGAGAGGTTTTGAGAACAAGTGCTAGGCTTATAATAAAGCGAGTAGACTGATTATTATAAGAGTAGAGCTTTCTTAAGGGAAAATTTGAAGAGCAGACTTGGCGGAGCCAGAAAAAGTGTAACCTTGTTTAACTGGCACAATCGCGTAAAGCCGTGCAAACGCGGATTTTAAACAGGGAACTTCAAAAGAGCTAGAAATGGTCCAAAACAACCAATTACTACAAGCTCTTGTGCTGAGGTCACTCCTTCAGACACTTGATCCCACCCAGTTCGGCTTTGTAAAGGGCAGATCCTGCCTTTTGAACCTGGTTGACTTTTTCGAAACAGTCACTAGACGAGGGCAAAGCAGTCCATACAGCCTACCTGGACTTGGCTAAAGCCTTCGACACAATATCCCACTCAGGCATCATAGACAAGCTCAACAGCTTAAATGTAAATCCATATGCCACAAGATGGGTTGCAAACTGGCTAAAGGATAGAACCCATAAAGTCAAAATCGTCAAAATCGCTGGAGCCATGTCAGACTCAAAGCCAGTCACAAGTGGTGTCCCACAGGGCTCTGTCCTGGGACCCCTCTTGTTCGGCATTTATTTCTTAGATGTGAAAGCAAACATGGGAGGGTTGTGGCTGACAAAGTTCGCAGATGACTGCAAACTAGGCGCCATAGTCGATACACCAGCTGACACATACATCCTACAGAAAGGCCACACTGAAACGGACAACTGGTGCCGGAGTCATGGCCTTAAACTAAATGCCAAAAAATGTATAGTCATCCCCTTTGGGAAAAACAAAGTACCCACAAATTATCACATAGGCAGTAACCCACTGAGTACGGAAAAAGTAATCAGAGACCTGGGGACCCAAGTCGATAGTGACCTCTCATTTGACACCCACGTTGCCAAAGTGGTTAGAAAGACTTTCTACCTTGCCCACTTTATCATGAAGGGATTCACATCCAGATCAAAGGAGGTCATTGTACCCCTATACTCCTCCCATATCAGGCCCATGATTGAGTACAATGCCCCATTTGGTATGTACCTCACCCAGCACTTGCAACAGCTGGAGAGAGACCCCAAAAGTACCTCACCAAGAGGATCAAGGGTCTCCAACATATGTCATATGCTGCCAGACTAGAGAAACTCCAGCTCTATTCAGTAGCATACCGCCTACTCAGAGGTGATCTGTGCCTGACTTACAAGGCCATGTCCAATCAGGAATTGATGGACATGCTCCACCTCAAAAAATCCAAATACATCAGAACCATGAGAGCTAAAGATTTAAACCTCAGCACAAATATGAATAGGACATGCTGGAGGGACAGATTCATAACTCAGAGGCTTCCCATACTCTGGAACAGAATCCCAGTTCATGTTAGGCAGAGCCCCTCACTGACTCTCTTCAAGAGAAATCTTGACAAGTGGATGGGAGATCGTAGGTTTACCCCAGGGGTCATCTCTGTGTCACTACTAGACAGAGGCACAGTAAACTAATTCTATTCTGTAAGGGGGTCTTCACTGTGTCACTACTAGACAGAGGCACAGTATTCTAAATCTATTCTGTACACTTTTGTACCATTACATGGGGTGGCGAAAGCCACATCACTATAGCTAGGCTTATAAATGCCCCAGGGCAGATAGCCTAGTACTAAACACTAAACTATGAAAGTATGAAACTATATATATATATATATATATATATATAGGGCTAGCCACCCAGTCGTGTAAACCTTGGCTCGAGATGATTGTCACTGTTGAAGTGACACCTCAACCCCATGTGCAAAATGGAAAAAAGGCGTTGAGGATGGATGGATTGATATACAGGATCTATTTTGTTAAATTCAATGAAAATGGATAAAAGTACATAAAAAACAATTTGAATAAACAAATAAAATCCTCTTTTTCTCTCTCTCTGTCTCCCTCTCTATATATATTACACACACACACACACACACACACACACACACACACACACACACACACACACACACACACACACACACACACACACAGTTTATTTCCAAATAATGTTTTAATTTCAGACTGACCTAATTTAATCAATAGAATTAAAGTTCTGAACAAATACTGCATAGAATCCCTTCTAATCTGTTAGCAAGCTGAGAATAAAAATGTAAAAAAATCTTTCATAATAAATGTGTTTCATTTTCAGTTTGAAATGAATTGTCAAAATTGATCATTAAGGGAAATTACTGAGTACAGGGAAAGGAAGTCATGTGACATCAGTAATGTGTAGTAAATCATGGCCAAGCTATTCTTCTATATCATTTATTTCATCCTCAAAATACATGAAGGGCCATTTCATCTAAGTAGGTAGTTATGGGCATAATAAAAGCAGAGTGCCACAATTATTTCTCTCAGCAGTGAACCTGCTTTTTAGTATTAAGGACTCCAGATATATAAAGTTAAATGGAATCACTCTAGTACTAAATAAAGGTCAATTACTTTCTATCAGTGTTTTAATGTGTTTAGCACTGCATTATTTAGGTGCATTTGCATCAATCTATGGTAAGAGAATCTATTCAGAATTCCAAAAGGCTGAGGGCTGCCAGAATAAAATGAAGATAGATTGGAAAGATAGCACAGACTTGGTTTATTTATTTATTTACTACTGGTGACTGGGAAAGTCATGCTAGTCAAATATGTCACTTTCTGACATGTGTTCACATGTGTGATGACAGAGCATCAGTAACTACAAATGCTTTATTCAGTACTAATGTAGATGTGGTAGAAATACGTTTAGGTTATGCTTCGTCCATAATTTGCAGAAAGATGTAATTAATAAAAATTTGAACTCTAAGAATGCAAACAATGGATTGTAGAATGAACATTCTTGTCTTGTATTTTAACCCTCACCAATACATTGACTTGTACAATAGAGCACAGAATGACAACTGAGTACCTTCCCAATATCAGTGAGGACAAGCATCACATGAGAGTTCATCTATATTAAAGTTGGTTGTGAAAATCTATACCAAACCCATGTGTACATAGAGCCCTCTATTTCCTCTAGGGCCCATTATTTTTCGAATGACATCTTACCTCTTCTGCTGTTCATACTAGATATCTACTCCTGATTTTAGTATTATACTGCACCAAAAGAGAGGCCAGTGAATTGCAAATAGAATCACTGCTTCATTTGAGCATCACTACCAATTTTTTTAGGCCCTCCTTCCATCATCAGTGGTGGCACTGCATCCCAGTACCTCAAATAGAAGCCAGGTCTACCAACTATCTCTATGCCCCTGGACTAATCCAGTATTGTAGGGTCTTGTCGTGGATCCCAAGGGTGTCCCAGGGGCTTGGCACATCTCTCCAACTATTTGTGGGGGCTTTTCTTTATGTCCTACCTATTCACCCCCTTCAGCAACATGATTTCATCCAATGTGGATAGGCAGTGTGGGCAAGCAGTGTATTGCCTCACCTCCACAGCAGCTAAGCCAGGCCCACTTCTCACTTTAAGAGTGCCTCCTCCAGCAACATCCTCAGACTCCACCAGGGATCATCATAATGAGATGCTCACATACTGCCCTCCCCTTGGGATAGCCACACCTATCTCTCATCTGCTGCTTCATCAGTCAGTCAAGCTGCTAATCAAACCCAGATCACTTAGGCTGTAGTCAGGGCTTTACCCCCTCCTATGCCACCACAGTAGCATCAGTACTCATTTTGCTTCAAACATTATATGTCAAATGAGCCCCTTATATGTGCTTCTTTGTAAATTAGTTAGTTATTCTTTGCTAATAAAGAAAATCCTGTGAGTACATGCTGCATTTCAATCACTGAGGCGAGAGGAAGTGGCATTTTTATGATTGTGAGGCGTTTCTGGTGGCAGATGACAATTCTCCCACTCCGCAGTAGTGGAAGAGCTGGTTGTGTGAGAGACAAAAAAGAAACCCAGGGATACATGTTGTCACAAACACTGTGCCTTACATATTCACACAACCCAGCTACATGAAAGATCTTGTCTTACTCTACCAATGAAGCAGAAATCTCTGCACAAATACATCTGTTACAGAACTCATTTAGTCTGTGATGCATTAAAGGTCTTTTACATTGTTGGTTTTATTCAATATAACTCTTTACAATGCTGGCTTAGAGGTAATGCTTCTTATATGAACTTTGGAACACAGCTCAATGTCTTTTTAGTTAATAACTTTTTAAACACCTTTACTTCAATGTGATGTCCTGTTTTCTTTTAATATTTTCTGTCTTAATGTTGATGTCATATGTTTCAACTGTTAAATTGTATGCTGCTTTGAAAAGGAATGGTACCTTCTGAGTTTCATTAAAAAGATTTTTTTTGATTTTCTTATTTTCAAAGGTTGGATGATAGGTACCACTTGTGTACCCTTTCAGACTGTTGTTACATGGTGTTTCTCCTGGTCCTTCTTTTCTCATATAGTTCTTCTGTACACTCCTGCTACCTCTTCTTAATATCTCTTTGTCTTTTATTATGCCTTTTTTTTACCAGGAACTTCCCTTAATATCACCAATCTTCTTGAATAGATTTTTGGGATTTTTCCCCTTTTTATTGTCTTCTTCCAGTTATTTGCACTGTTTTATTTTTATTTTGTTTTTGTTTACTAGGTTTGTCAGAATCAATTTAGTCAAAAAATACTTTTCAGCAGAGGCCCAAGTAGAAAATCTCCAACACATTACAAACATTTTTAAACAGACATTCAGTAATATACATGAACTGACATTAAGTGATATATATTCATTAATAATTACTCACTCATTTGATAATAGGTAGGTTCACAAATAAGTACTAGGTTAGCTGCCCTTGGGGCCATTTTAAGCCTAACACATTTCCCTCAAAGATGAGAATTAACCCTGTATGTGTGTTTGTGAGGTAAACACCTTAACCATTTTGCCACCTTATTTATATGGTCTAAAGCAAGCTATTGCAGTATAAAAGATATTTATGCATTAGCAGATGTTGAACATTGGGTTTCTGAAGAGGTGTATTAGCTGGCTTGCAAATACATTATAGAGCATGTGATTAGCACCTTAGAATTCAAAGAAATGGAAGTGAGGGGAGGAACAGTGAAAGGCAGAAAATGTTCATATTGTAGTTAAGATGTGGTATATAAAGCAAGTTCATTGATAATAATTGATTATTTTTATATATATATATATATATATATATATATATATATATATATATATATATATATCAATCATCATCTTCTTTCGGCTGTTCCCATTAGGGGTCGCCACAGCGGATCACCCGTTTCCATTTCTTCCTGTCCTCTGCATCTTGCTCTGTCAAACCAACCACCTGCATGTCCTCTCTCACCACATCCATAAACCTTATCTTAGGCCTTTCTCTTTTCCTGTTACCTGGTAGCTTCATCCTTAGCATCTTTTTCCCAATATACTCAGCATCCCTCTTCAGCACATGTCCAAACCAACGTAATCTTGCCTCTCTGGCTTTGTCTCCAAACCTTCCAACCTGGGCTGACCCTCTAATATACTTATTCCTAATCCTGTCCACCCTCGTCACACCCAGTTCAAATCTTAACATCTTTAACTCTGCCACATCCAGCTCAAACTCCTGCCTTTTTGTCAATGCCACTGTCTCCAACCCATATAACATAGCTGGTCTCACTACCCTCTTGTAGACCTTCCCTTTCACTTTTACAGGTACTCGTCTGTCACAAATCACTCCTGACACTCTTCTCCACCCACTCCATCCTGCCTGTACTCTCTTCTTCACCTCTCTTCCACACTCACCGTTACACTGAACTATTGACCCCAAGTATTTAAACTCATCCACCTTCACCACCTCTACCCCTTGCATCCTCACCATTCTTCTATCCTCCCTCTCATTCACACACATATATTCTGTCTTAGTCCTGCTGACCTTCATTCCTCTTCTCTCTAGAGCATATCTCCACCTCTCCAGGATCTCCTCCACCTGTTCCCTACTCTCACTACAGATCACAATGTCATCTGCAAACATCATAGTCCATGGGGACTCCTATCTGATCTAGTCTGTCAACCTGTCCATCACCATTGCAAATAAGAAAGGGCTCAGAGCTGATCCTTGATGTAACCCCACCTCCACCTTAAACGCATCCATCACGCCCACTGCAGACCTCACCGCTGTCACACTACCCTCATACATATCCTGTACCACTCTTACATACTTCTCTGACACTCCTGACTTCCTCATACAATACCACAACTCCTCTCTAGGCACCCTGTCATACGCTTTCTCTAAGTCTACAAAAACACAATGCAACTCCTGACATTCTCTGTACTTCTCCATCAACACTCTCAGAGCAAACATCGCATCTGTAGTGCTCTTTCCTGGCAGGAAACCATACTGCTGTTCACTAATCATCACATCCCTTCTTAACCTAGCTTCCACTACTCTTTCCCATAACGTCATGCTGTGACTGATCAATTTAATCCCTCTGTAGTTACTACAGCTCTGCACATCACCCTTATTCTTAAAAAAAAACACTTTTTATCCATTCCTCAGGCATCCTCTCACTTTCTAAGATTTCATTAAACAATCTGGTTAAAAACTCCACTGCCATTTCACCTAAACACCTCCATGTTCCACAGGTATGTCATCTGGGCCAACAGCCTTTCCATTCTTCATTCTCTTCATAGCTATCCTTACTTCCTCCTTGCTAATCCATTGCACTTCATGATTCACTATCCCCACATCATCCAACCTTCTCTCCCTCTCATTCTCTTCATTCGTCAACCCCTCAAAGTACTCTTTCCATCTCCTGAACACACTCTCCTCACTTGTGAGTATGTTTCCCTGATTATCCTTTATCACCTTTACCTGCTGCACATCTTTCCTAGCTCGGTCCCTCTGTCTAGCCAATCGGTACAGGTCCTTTTCTCCCTCCTTAGTGTCCAACTTTTCATACAACTCTTCATATGCCTTATCCTTAGCCTTCGCCACCTCTCTCTTTGCCATGCACCTCATCTCCTTATACTCCTGTCTACTTTCTTCATCTCTCTGACAATTCCACTTCTTCTTTGCCAACCTCTTTGCCTGCATACTCTTCTGTACTTCCTCATTCCACCACCATGTCTCCTTGTCATCCTTCCTCTGTCCCACTGTGATACCGAGCACCTTTCTAGTGTCTCCCTTACTAGCTCTGCTGTAGTTACCCAACTATTTGGTAACTCTTCACTGCCACCCAGTGCCTGTCTTAACTCATCCCTGAACTCCACCTCACAATTACCGTTTTTCAATTTCTACCATTTGATCCTTGGTGCTGCCCTCACACTCCTCCTCCTCTTCTTGATCACCAACGTCATCCTACAAACTACCATCCTATGCTGCCTAACTACACTTTCTCCGGTCACCACTTTACAGCCTCCAATCTCCTTCAAACTGGCTCTCCTACATAAAATATAATCCACCTGTGTGCATCTTTCTCCACTCTTGTATGTCACCCTATGCTCCTCCCTCTTGTTAAAATACGTATTAACCACAGCCATGTCCATCCTTTTCGCAAAATCCACTACCATCTGACCTTCTGCATTCCTTTGTTTAACACCATACCTACCCATCAGTTCCTCATCCCCTCTGTTCCCTTCACCAACATGCCCATTGAAATCTGCTCCAATCACCACTCTCACCCTTGGGTACAGTCATCACCACTTTATCCAATTCACTTCAAAATTTTTCTCTCATCCATTGCACATCCAACTTGTGGAGCATATGCACTAACATTCATTACACCATCAATTTCCAGCTTCAAAAACATCACCCTATCCAACACTCTTTTCACCACCAAAACACTCTTCACATACTGTTCCTTCAGAATAACTCCTACGCCATTTCTCCTCCCATCCACATCATGATAAAACAATTTGAACCCACCTCCGATACACCTAGCCTTACTCCCTTTCCATCTGGTCTCTTGCACACACAATATACCAACCTTCCTTCTGTCCATCATATCAGCTAGCTCTCTCCCTATACCAGTCATGCTGCCAACATTCAAAGTTCCAACCCTCACTACCACAGTCCTAGCCTTTCTCCTCTCTTCCTGCCTTCAGCCATGCCTTCCACCTCTTCTACTCCTTCAGCCAACAGTAGCCCATTTTCCACCAGCACCCTGTAGGCTAACAGTACTGGTGGCGGTCGTTGTTAACCCGGGCCTCGACCGATCTGGTATGGAAATATTTACTGGTGACTGAATTAAATGATTTGGCAAAGTTTTACGCCAGATGTTCTTCCTGACACAACCCTCCCCATTTATCCGGGCTTGGGACCGGCACAAAGAAATGCACTGGTTTGTGCATCCCTATACATATGGGTCTACTTCATTTCATTGAAAACTCATTTCACTGAATCTCAGGTGCCTAAGCACAATTCATTGAAAGCTCACTTCACTGAAAACTCATTTGACTGAAACTCATTTTGCTGAAAGGTATAAGCCCCGTTACCCACTGTAGTGTGATCCTGGAGTTAGTATATATAGTAAGGGGGGTGTAGGGTGGGGCCAAAACCTCCAGCACCCTCTCTGTCCAACCAGTGCTTTGTGTCCCTGCCCAAGTAGCTCACACACACACACACACACACACACACACACACACACACACACACACACACACACATACACACACACACACACACGCACACACACACACACACACACACACACACACACACACACGCACACACACACACACACACACACACACACACACACACACACACACACACACACACACACTAAGATTTGATTTATATACAAACACACAGACACTCCTGGGGAATGCTGGCACAGGTTCACTAGCTATGCCCCCTTCTGCCCAGACAATAAGGTAGAAATCACTGCCACCAACCAGCTCTACTTATCAGTTACTAAAAGGCCCTTCCCAAAGGGTGACCAATTCTACTGGGTAATGTTACTATTATCCAAATAGTAACTGTGTCCAAGACTTTAAGGCGATTTAAGAGTGGCCTGTACAGTGTCACCAAATACATAGCCAAGTACACTAAGAGCTTAAATATCTCTAAACAAACCAGGCACAATTAAAAGGTTTAAATATATTTAATAATAAATAATAAAAGCACAAGACAATACTCAATAACTCAACACAGTGACAGAGTTAAGAATCACAGGAAATACTTTAAAACAACATTGTAGGACAGTCTCACATAAATACAGAAAACATCTAAACTAATCTTACTCTATTTTTATCTATCTCTAAGATAAATACTATACCTAAATCTTGCTTACAGAGCCAGGCAAATGCAAATGCTGAATGGAGGTTTCTAGGTTCAAAGACAAATACATAATGCACAGACTCACTCTCTGAGATATTCTTAAATTATTATCAAACATTTCTGCTGGGTTATTTGCCTTTAGTTCCCAGGCTAACAGGAACTTAAAATATAACACCTATGTGTTAAAAATACTTATATCTCAGAAGTTTTGCTTATAACTGGAAGTCGTAAAACTGTTAAACACGTTTACCTTGGAAACGTAATTATTTCTGTTTCTAGACAATAGAAATAATTTCTAGCTGCAGGTATTCTGTCTCCAAGCTGAGATAAACACCATTGTAAACAATTTAACTTATTTGCTTAGACCTTTGCTGTTTTCCAATAGGGTGCACTGTGGTTACATTTTTGAAGCTCAGCACATAACATACAGTTTACTTACATTTGTAAGACAAGCATACAAATCATATTACTATTCACAAATGACATATAATTATTTACAAAATTCCAGCTAGCTGGGCTGACAGCCTTCACATCATAAAAAATTGTTTAAAGGAAATACAGTTTAATGGATGCCTAAACAGGATGTTGTTAATATTACCCTTGGATATGTCATAACTTATGTTCATAAATGCATTTTTTAATGCATGTTCCATTTTACCAAAGTAAAACACTGGACATAGAGAACATATCACAAGGTAAATGATGCCTTTGGTATTACAACTATCCTTTTCAGGCCATGTACTAGATTTTATACAATTTTCTAACACCAGAAAATTATCTTCACTGATGTACTTGCATTAACTTTGGCTCACAAGCAGTTTAAACGAGCAGAGACGTACTTTCAATCACTGGAGAGTTAACTAGATTCATTAATCTTCTTTCCAGTGTCACCAGGAATTTTCAAGACAGTATTTTATCCTGCCTTATTCCATTTAGGACTACTGCAACGGATACTATAGTAACTCCACAAAGGAATGGGTGTTCGAACAGTTTCCCCAGTGCAAGAATGACATATTAATGAAGTAGAAATTCAGCTTCAGTTCATACAGTGTGAACCTATACATACATCATCCAACCTTCGCTCCCTCTCATGCAAATATTTAGACAGCTATAACAAGTTGAAAAAGAACATTGTCAATAGATAAAGTATTCACAAGCTGCAGTTCATAGAAACAGTAGTAAACACACTGAGGGATGACTGGATAAAATAGCCTAGACAAAAATATATTTAATCTTTGTCTTAGAAAAAGATTTTACTAATTCCTTCTCTCTGAACAATGACAAAATATGCTGATGCGGTGGAAGGAGGGAGGGACTAGTTCAGTTGGTGTAGTGCAGCAGAGAGCCAGGTTTTATTTAGGTATTGTTTTAGTAGTTATTTGAAGTTAGAGGTTAGAGGTAGATTGGGGCCAGATTCCAAATGACTTACTCTCAGAGTACGTGACCACTTGCACTGAGAGTAAGTATTTTGCAATTTGGCCCCTTAGTAAACCAGTATATGGATGGGCTTTAAACTGAAGTAAGTCACTTACACTGAGAGAAATTCTTTCGGAATTGGGACAGACTTACACTGACAGCAACTCTTTTGGAATCTGGCCCATAATTTGCAGAGCTACAAGTCCATTTTTAGTGACAGAGTATAAGTAGAGACTTTGGGCAGAGGATTTGTGGGGTTTACAAAAGCTGAGAAGATGTTGTTCATTAGAATGAAGTAGTCTATTTGGGTGATAGGAATGAAGAACATCTGTAAAATCTGGTCAATCATTGGCTTTGTGAATAATATTGTCTGTATAGATAAGCTGTATATAATCTAAGTGGTGAGGCAGTTTGAGCCAATTCAAGGTCTTAAAGGAAAGACAGTGGTGCAGTAATATTTGCTGGTGGCAAATTTTGTAACCTTCTTATAGTATGCCTTCAGCTTAATTTTTACTGCCGCTGATGTTGTTAGGATGGGTGCACCATATAAGAGAGATGGAAAAAGGCAGGTAGTGGTAAGAGTGGTTTTGGTTGTGTTGCTGAGGAAGTTTTTATGCCTGTAGAGCATTCCTAATTGTTGTCAAATCCTTTTATGTTACTTTGGACATGCAGTGCAAATTTAAGGTTATCATCAATAATCACTCCAAGACGTTTTGTGTGGGAGGTTACCTCAATTTCAGTTTTGTTTAGTGAAAAGATTTTGGAATTCGCTTTATCAGACGTGTTTTATTTGGGAAAAAATAGCAGTAATGTTTTTTAGGAATGAGTAGTAGCTGGAAATTATGGAGCCATTTCTCAACTGCATGATATGGAGGTCATTAGATGCACATATAAGTGTAGAATCATCAGCATATTGTATAAGAGAGGCTGGACCTATGCAGGTATATAGATCATTGGCAAAGATATTAAAGATGTGGGGACCAAGAATAGAACCTTGGGGTTGACTTGTAAGTATGGAGAGAGAATATTCTGCCATTTTACAGACTGGAACCTGTCAGTTAAATGGTTATTAAACCACAGCAATGAAGAAGGAGATATTCCAAGTTTAGACAGTTTATACAGGAGTTTAGGGTGAGAAACTGTATTGGAATCTTTTGACAGGTCAAGGAATAAAAAGGAGACACATTTTCCTGAGTCCCTGTGTTTGTTTATGGCTGTTTATAGTTGTTTATGGTGTCAGTAAATGATAAATAGTGGAAAAAATGTATGTGTATATATATATATATATATATATATATATATATATATATATATATATATATATATATATATATATATATATATATAGAGAGAGAGAGAGAGAACTCTATATATATATATATATATATATATGTGTGTATATATAAATAAATGTGCATATAAATGTATATAAGTGCCTGTAAGTATGTAAATTTTATAAATATGAAAATAATGCTTTATGTTGTGTTAATTAAAGGACCCCTACTCTTTTTGATAGGTGTCATGGGATCTTTTACATTTCCTTAAGCTACCACCATCTTAAGTAGATGGGACCTCAGTTTAATATCTCTGTTATCCTGTGGACTGGTGAGCAGGTTGTTGCTGGCAGCCCTTGTGATGGGTGTCTGTTGAATATTTTCATTATCCTTCTGTTTTTGCCCTGTGAACTAATAGAGTTTTTCTTTCTACCATCTACTGGCACACTTTCCAGAAGCTATAAGAATGCCTCAAATGCCTCTGATGCCTTCCTCTTTGCTATTGCAACTGCTCTTCCACTCTTTTTCTTAGCCAATCAGTATTCCTTTTTAGCCTGGTCTGACTTTTCTATCTCCCACATTTCCTACATTCCTTCTTTCTTTTGATGACTTCCTGGACTTCTGCAGTCTACCACCAGCTTTCCTTATGCATCTCATTTCCATGCCTGGCTTGGCAGCATATCAGTTCTATAGACCTCAAGCATGCTATTTTGAAACACTGCCATTTTTGTTTCAATTCTACCTATTTCCTCTTCTTCTTGAGGTACTAGAGCCTTAAATATTTCCTTGGACCCTTGTGCTTTCTCTCTAGTCAACTTCCAGGTCTTGACCCTAGTGTCTGTAGACCTCAAAGTCTTCTCTGACCACTGCTTGCAACAAATTGTTTTACTGGGGATGACATTGCAATTGCTGATTCTAGCCCAGTGCCTTTCCTTACTAGGAGGATGTCTACCTGATTTGCATGTTGGTCACTCTCATATGTAATCTTGCGACTGTCTCATTTGCTGAACCATGTGTTGGCCAGCATCAAGCCATTTGCCAGACAATAGTCTCGAGTAGCCTCACCTTCTTTATTCCTATTGCCCCACGCATGTGGACTCGGGTATTCATCATATCTTGTTCCGTCTGTCCCAATATATGCATTCATTTTCCCTATTATCAACACCAACTCTATGTTCTCCTGATTTATCTAGTAGGTCCTGCAACTGCTCTGCTACCTGAATGCAGTCATTTCCTCACTGCCACAACTCTGCTGTAAGACATAGGCTGACATTATGAGCAGTGCCCTATCCTTACACTGGATTCTGATTGCCATAAGTCCATCATTAATTCCGATAACATCACTGGCAGCCTTCTAAATCCGCTCCTTCAACATAATTCCCACACCATTTCTGGTCTCTCCTACTCCTGTGTTGTAGCCAAGTACTTAGCTGCACTACCCTTCTATCTTGTCTCCTGGATACACAGGATGTCAAGCCTCCTTCTTGTCAGGGAACCTAAAGTGTAACAATCCTTAGTTCATGTTTGGCACATTGACTGATTGTACAAGCAGCTTTCACTCAACAGAGCTATCCTAGGTAACCCAAGCTGGGGGAACTAGACACTGGCTGGCCAGTAGCTTATTGACCCAGATATGCTGAACTTTATGGCAGGCACACACTGACCAACTGAGACATGTACACCCTTCCCACCATTAGCATAGGTCCCTGGTAAATACCCATGCCCATCTTTGGTGACATTAGTCAACATAACCAAATCACCTATTGAAAATTTTTACACCATCAAGTGCCTAACCTTGACATGGCACACAGTCTGATTTGTGCTCTCCTACATTGAGGATACTCTGCACTACAGTTGATGCCCAAAGCAGTTGGTCTATACAACTCTCCCCCCTACAGGGCACCATCAAGAGTCTGTGCTGCTACAGATAACTTCATTTCTGGGTGAGTTTGAGGTGCAAACATCCAGCATGTCTTTGGGAAGTGGAAAGTACCCCACAGAAACAAAGGGAGAACATACACACTCCATATGGGTATTGGCTGGAGGTTAGACTAGAAACTTGCACCTTGTGCATGGAAGAAAAAAAACATTATCACAACTATTGAAGTTCTGCTGACATTGAACAAGATGCTTTTAAGGAGCTGCTTAATTCTCCCTTACTCATATCTTATCAGACATAACATTAGTCAAGACATGTATTTCCTGTTTAAATTTAATACCTAAACACTGTCCCATGTGTTAAAATAAGGCTGCAAAGGCTCAAAGCTTCTTCACCCCTCATCTTGGCAGAGTGCAGTTTAATAGCTCATCCTTCTTACCCAGGGAAACAGGCTGCTTTTACCCAAGTGTCTGCAAGGGGACTCAATCTGATTAGTTTGTTTAATCTGAAGTTCACCTTACATACTTATTTCTGACCATGAAGGTCTACTCCCACAGTGTGAACAATTAAGGTTTAGTTTCAGCTAGTTCATCCCTCTTATATCTATATATACAGCTATATCTACAGCTATATCTATATCTATTTTTTTAAGTATTTCTGTCTGACCACTACTGTGTTTGGGCTGTGTTACCTCTATATCCCCTGTATCCAGCATACACACTTTCATATATTGATTCCTGCTGGGGGAGGTGTGTCTACCTTCACTCTCCTCCCACCCCAAGTTCCCCAGCCAACTGAGCCAAGCTCTTCAATTTATACATCACTGTCTTAACTCTTCTCCCTCCTACTTCTGACCACCCATTAAAGGTTCACACAACTTTACTAAATCTACATCCAACTTCCTCAACTACCTTAATGTGATGCTTTATTCTACACTTCCATCCATTTTCGTTACTATTCACACTTAAATAAATCCAACACATCATTCACAACTCCATAACATTCCCATATTCACACTAGGATCCTATCCCTTCATCACAGACTCCTGACACTTAGTTTCAGATCTCCTTTTCTACCCTACTCTCCACAAAACTTCTGTACCTCACCATCTTACTCCGCTTTTCTTTAACCCAGTACACTATACCAACAGTAACCTCACCTCCTCTCCCATCTCTCACCCTACCCTTTACTAGCCTACCAGTAAGCCCCATAATCACTCACATGAACCCCAAGACCTACCCCACTTGTTAACACATTCATTCTCCATCTACCGCTCAAACACAACTCCATCTCCACATTCACGTTACTTCAAACCCAGCTCCAGCTTCCTAAACACCTGTATAAATTCATCCCTATGCAGATCAAACTCGTACTCAGAGCCACTGAATCCAATTCAGGTCCCTCCCACTACATAACACCCATAACTTTTCCAACACCTCCACCTTCTCCTGTGCATTAATTAACTCACAACACATCTCTAATAAACTTGACTAGACAAATGTGTTCCTTACAACATAGAACAAAGTAAAGTTCATTGATCAGAAATGCTAGGCAGGCAACAGTAAGTATCAAATGCGTTTATTAGAATACACAAAGCTTTCAGGCCAGCACCCTTCCTCAGTTTGTTACATAACAAACTACTATTTGCATACATTCAAACTAAAACCTTCATGACACAGCCCAGTCAGAAGAAGAAAACAATCAACTGCAGGTTCATATTTAAAGACATAAAACACATTTTAAAATCCTGTCTTAGTTAAGTCTTGCACTCTGAAATTATAAAAAGTATAAAAAATATACATACATATTTTTATATTAAAGTGCATATATCAGTCATTTACAATGGTTCAACAGCATTTGTCTTTTCTTTACTATAGGTTTCAAACTCACTGGGACATTAATACCAGGTGGAGAGTCTACTTGCAGTCTCACTATCCATTCATACTCTAAAGTCTCTAGTCTGTTATTTAAATCACCTCCTCTTATGCTCCTATGCACAATGCTTATAACTCTAAACTTAAATTCATGGTCTCTTCTCTTTTAATCCATGTGTTTTGCAAGTGCATTGGTTTTAACATTTCTGCGTATTTCACGTTTATGTTCTTTTATATGATCCTTAAGTCTTCGCGTGCACTTCCTACATTAAAAGTAGAACAGGTAGCATGACATTTAAAGGTATATTTTACATTTGTTAATAGATGTATAAACTCAACAATATTTATGATGTCTTTACAACAGGAGCAGTTATAACAAGGAAATATAGCTACTTTATGTGTTAGTTTAACATTTTGTTGTTTCATATCCTTATAACAAAGGCGTTTTTTCAAATTTGTACAGTTGCTATAGGCAAATTAGGGCTCTCCCCTGACAGTTGTTTCAGCTCTGGCATACAGCCTAATAGTACACAATGCTTAGATATAATATTTTTAATATCATTAGTCCTTCTATTAAACCTAGTTATATGGCGTAAGGGACCTTATTCCCTTATATGATCCCTAAGGGGGGGGGGCTCTTTTTTCTAAAATATGATTTTTTATTACTCTGCCTATCATTAACCACATCAGTTTTCAGACTCCCAAGTGTAGCTGCATCATAGCCTCAAATGGATTTTTTTGTTTTCAAACACCAGACTGTTTATATACATATTGCAGTAAACTCTATTCAATGCAAGTTTCATTGATAGAGTTTACTGGTGAGTATTTATATCAAAGTTTCTTTCTTATCTAGTGCAGGAGATTTCAAAAGTGGGAACATGAACTGTATGTACCCTTTACTCTGTGGGAAGGGTTTGTGATTATGGCAAGTGGAATTGTTTATAATACCAAAGTTTCAGAAAAGTCCAAACATTCTGCATTTGGTGTGTGTGTGTGGGGGGGGGGGTTGTGTTTATGGCAAGTGGAATTGTTTATAATACCAAAGTTTCAGATAAGTCAAAACATTCTGCATTTGGTGTGTGTGTGTGTGTGTGTGTGTGCGTGTGTGTGTGTGTGTGTGTGTGTGTGTGTGTGTGTGTGTGTGTGTGTGTGTGTGTGTGTGTGTGTGCATGCGTGTTTGTCTGTGTGAATGTCATACAGTGGTACTGTTAGGAAAATGGGATTTGGTAAGATAAGTTTAGGATTAGGGTTAGGGTTAGCACACATGAGTCAGATGGTATGACAGTGAACATTTCTATTATAACTTCTGATAAGTTTCTCAAAAAACAAATATGCAGTTTTAAAGTTAGGAACACTGCAGAAAAGTACTTTGCTAAGAATTTACTGCTGCTATATAAAGTCTATATTAAAGACTTGTACAGTATTCTCCTTACAGAAAGGCAGAAGGCTGGTGTTAGACTTTCAGTGCTACCGCCTGCTTCTGACAGCTAAATATTAAATAAGATGATAAGAATAATAAGGCCGATTTGTTAACCAGGTAGGCCTATTGCACATACAGGCATGACCAATGATTTGCTGAAGCTCACATAACTGGCAAGTGAGGGTTGTGAAAATCAAACACAGTACCACAAGAACTACAGCATTAATGCCCTGCACCATCTGCCAGATTGGTTAAACAAGTGTATAAATAAATTGTATCCTTTTAATATGCTGCTACAGGGAGAGGTTCTTGTGCTCTCTCACGAGTTATGGTTCCATTTATTCAATATAGGAGTTCCAGACAAGAAAGGGAAGTCCACAGCCTGTCCGGCTGCAGCTGGCATTGATGTCATGCTGTAAGTACAACCTTTATGGCCGGTTTCAATGGACATAATCTCTGGAGAATCATTTTATAGCAAACCCTGTTTAGCAATTTTGTTTTAAATAATTTTACATAAAAACAAAAAATCAATGAAGAGAAAGGGAGATTCTTCCTGAAAATACAAAAGTAATACATGGTCAAGATGTGGGTAATTCTGGGACTTTCTCAAACCTGTTGTTTCAAATGCAACAGGTAATAATAAATTACAGTGCAACCCACATATTATCCACATAGTCTTTGCATTCCACACTGCCCAATAAATACTCAGCCAGAAACACAATAAGGTATACAGTAGTTTACTGAGATGTCATTTTCAGAGCTAGAAATTTGCAAGAGAGAGCCCACCTGCAATCACAAATCACATCTGTATATATCAGGGAAAACTCCAAGTATAAGCCCTTTTGCCACCACTCAGATCCTTTATCTATTGTCTGTAGTATTTACTTATTTATTTACCATTGAACTGGATAATCAGATGGTCTGAAGACCCTTCCCAGCCACAACAAAGGCGGCCTCATCATCATCCTCATACTCACTGTAACTCCTTCTGTATTGCTTGTAATAAGCTATTAGATGCTTATCTGCTGTCTGCATTACATTCTTGCATAATTATTTATAATGTCGTAAATGGGAAAGTGGACTGCCCATGTACTATTTTTGCCCACATTATCTGGTATTTTCTATAGCAGTTCTTTGTTTGTCTACACCAAGGGCACATTAACAACATATTATTTAGACTTCTGATTCATCATCTAAGATACTAAAATTCTTTTAAGCTTGCCATATTTATGCTGTTCACTAAACATAAACTTCTCATACTGTATACTGGAAAAGCAGGCATATTTACAACCCAAAATATTATATCCTATTCAAAAAATTATCAAGCTCAAATCTATACATGGTTTTGCAAAAATTAAACTAAAATAATATAATAAACATTTTCCATTCAGCACAATTTAAAAATAAATCTTCACACACTGCACAAATAAAATCCACAAACCATACTTTGCCCCACAGAAAAAAATAATGCATGCCTATTTCCACCCCTAGAAATGAAATTAATTTACATTTAGAATGAAAAATTCTAAATGAGAGAAAAAACAGACCCAAATTAGCCAATCAGAAAGCATTATAAGCAAAGGAGATTCATTTCAAACTAATTAAAATGCATAATTGAAATACAAAGCTAACAAATTCAAACACAATCTTCAATCTACTACCAAAATCCATTGATAATGAACTTTCATTCATAAAGGAATGCTTAAAGTTCCACCAGGAACTACAGGAGAAAATAATCCTGTGCAGACTACCTAAAGCCCTACTTGTTAGAAATGTAGACAATTAACACAGCCTATTAAATTTAATGACAACCAGCACTGTAACTGAAAAAAAGATACAGAAAAATTTATAACTGGAAAATCATGAAAATATTCGCTAAACCCACCATAGAAGATATTTCATTGATCACACACACCTGATCCCACATATTGCATAATTAAATATAGTTTAGTGTAACCAATATGCCAACATATTTTCCGAGGTCTGGGAGTAGAATACTCAGAGTAAACCCACAGAGAGTAAAGACAACACAAGTAGTGACCAAAGGTTAGAAATGAATGTTATTAGAGTTGTATGAAGGGTAAGACACCAATCTGTAAGGATGTCAAATAGTTTCATAATTTACAAGCTGTCATGAAGTGATAATTAGTACTAAAGACAGATTGTGAACTGTCAAACTGTCCTTTTTTCAAAGATAATAATGAATTATTATGTTGTTACATAATAACTTCTTGCTACCTTTAAAAGAAAACAGTATAAGAATTTTCTAAGCTGTCATTAAATGAAATTGGGATCATTTAGAGACAGCATGGAGAGCCAGATGTTTATGTTACCCTTGGTACCAAACTCCCTTCCTACAGTTCTAAACCCTAGATATGTGAAGCGGAGGGATTTACTAGTAAAACACCATACTGCCCAAAGTAATGTTTGTGTATTGAGATTATTTATTTTGAAATAAAGGTGTTATATAGGTCCCTTACATGTTTTTGAATCATTTTCACAATGCAGTTATTAACTTTTAAAATTGCTTTTTTTTCATGTTCATATTTTAAACAAACCGTATTTATTGTTAAGGAAGAAAACATTATTTATAATTATTCACATTTTTATAATGAGACTGTGATGCCCCTGCACTGGCCCAGTAATCAAAGAGCCTCAATCCTTACCACTGGCAACAGCTAGAGGACATACACATTGGGAGGATGACAAGTGCACACACAGTAAAGTACAATTCCCTCAAGAGCACACAGAAATCACAGTCAGTCTGGGGCTGATTTTTCCCTCTTTCTCTGGATCCCCAATAAGACCCCCCACTGGCACGGCTATAGGGTTGAGATCTCAGTCAAGTGGCCAAGCTAAGACCCCCAGCACCCTCTCTGTCCAACCACTGCTTCGTCTCCCTGCCCCAGTAGCTGACACATACACACTTTGAGATTTGATTTACATACACACACACACACACACACACACACACACACACACACACACACACACACACACACCTGGGGAAGGCTGGCACAGGTTTATTATCTATGCCCCCTTCTGCCCAGACTATAAGGTAGTTCCAGCTGCCACCAGCCAACTCTTATCAGCTACTATAAGGCGCTTACAAAGGGTGTCCAATCCTACTGTGTAATGTTACTATATCCAAATGGTAGTTTTGACCAAGCACCAGGGTATTAGGAGTGGCATGTACAGTGTCACCAAATATATATGCAAGTACTCTAAGAGCTTAAATATGTCTCACAAATATCAGCCACAAAGACAGGTTTAAATATATTTAATAATAATAAAAGAACAAGACAATACTAGGTAACTCAACACAGTGACTCAGAGTTCAAAATCACAGGAAATATTTTAAAACAATATTGCAGGACAGTCTCAAATAAACACAGAAAACATCTAAACTAATCTCTGCTATGTTCCTATCTATATTTAAAACAGATACTATGTCCTAAATCTTACTTACAACAAGGCAAATGCAGATGATGATGATGATGATGAGTGGATGTTCTTACTAGGTCTAAGACAAAATACAAAATGCAGAGTCTCTCTCTGAAAGAGTTCTTAAATCAATTTCACATTGTACTGCTAGGTTAGCCTGGATGACATCACTTTTTGTCACCTGCCTTCAGTTCCCAGGCTAAACCAGAAACTAATAGGATTTAACATCTCTGTGTTAAAAATACATACCTCTCAAATGTTTTCCAGATCTTGGAAGTTGTAAAACAATAAAGCACTTTACATTTTAAACTTAGTAATTACTTTTCTTTCAAGACAATAGAAAAACTTCTAGCTCTAGACATTATCTCTGCTATTGAACTGAAACTGAGAAATAACATCTTTTATTCATGGCCCAGCTATAAAGTAACTTAACCTCAACTATTCTTAAATTATACAAGTTAATCTTCTGTGTTCCAACAGGGTATACTGTGGTTACATTCTTAAAGCTCAGTACTATACAAACCCTGTTCAATACATGCTTCTGTACCAGTAGTTTAATGTACACATAACAGATAGTTGTAATACATTTGGTAACACAAGCAATTCCAACATGCTGATAATCACAAATAACTGTTTACAAAATTCCATCTAGCTGGGATGGCAGTGTCTCCTTTTGTTACATTTCTATATAAAGCATATTAATATTCACAAATGACTATCATTATTTATAACACTCCAGCTGGGCTGACAGTATTTCCCTTTTGTCAGAAACATACCATCCAATTTTACATACATATTTCTATAACACAACTATAACAACCTCGATATTATGCTGTTACTTGTGACTATAGATACATCAATGTACATGTCCTAGTGTATCATTCTAAACACTTATCATTGTTGTGAAAAGAAATCACAGAACACATTTAAAATATACTTATTCTAATCTTTAGCACTTATCATCTGGGGTGAAAGCTGGTTATATCATTCAACCTATCAAAGCCCATTAAATCCCCTTCCACAATTTACAATATGTACTATTCCTATCTGACAATACATTTCCTGCCAGTACCCACCATCTTCAGTAAGCTATTCCTATAATCCTCTTTTTCATTATTACAACTTATTATATCTTTTTATTTTAAATGGGATTTTTTCTTACATTTTCGTTTCCAAATAATCTGCAAATACGTGTCCATGCCTGTTATAATGCTGAAAACTACATCAGAGTTGTCTCAGGCACTATTTATCTTTAATGCATAACCTTCTCCTGCCTATTTGCAACTTTGTATAAGTTTATTTGTATTTAAGTTTTATCTAGTTTACACACTTTACCAGTCTAAAGCATGGCCTTTTGTGAATCACAATATTACCTTGTCCACCCATCCACATATCCAACAAGGCATATGCAAAGTAGTTTTGATGGCTTAAATCATACATATCTATTTACTATTTCCAACATGACTATGGTATGAAGTCAGTAAGGTGCAGTTAACATAACTTGCAGAATCATTTCACACCATGCATCTGTCACTTTCTCCGTGTACTCAATCTCCACACATTGTGTTGTGCCACCAGAACTAACCAAAATCAAATTGTATAACTGTAATAGTAATAATAATTATGATGATGATGATGATGATGATGATGATGATGATGATAATAACCATAACTCATTCTTCCATTAAACTTCCCATAATCTATAATCATAACAATAACTTTATGGCACTTCACATAATGTTTTTCTATAACAAGGATTATTCACATTTAATTCAATTTCACAACATTTAGCATTTATATCACATTACAGAACATTTACTAATAGCTTTTTTTCCGTTTATTGTTAACTATGTTATGTATGCATTGTAATTTTAACTCTAATTTGCAACTTCCACATGGTTAAACTTCACCATGTTTGGGGATCGGTAACCATTTCAATTAAAAAATCATGAACTGTAGTAAATACAAACATACAGCTAATATGTTAACGTAGTCCCTAACAACACCTTTTCAAAATCAACATAATTTCTTCCTTAATGACTTATATCTTACAATAAGCCAGTAACTGTGACATAAATGATTTCCCCAGCATAATTTGTTGCATAGTTAATGTTTCAGCAAGCTCTGCTATGAAATGTTCAAAACAGTGACAGTCTTCCAGTATTCTGAAAACTGCTAAAATCTCACCTTGCAGCTAGATACAATTGCAGCCATCTTAGGGATTCCAGTTAAACCATTTCTGCAAATGGTCCACTCTGTATGTATATACCCTTGCAGAGCCATATGTGGCTTTGCCATTATTTTGTAACTCAGGAACACATTCTATGACAGCTGATATATGAAAATCTGTAAAATGTGTTTTATTAGGGAATAAATTGTGGGACAAATATCATAATCATCATCACCATCATCATCATTATCATAATTTTTATTCTATTTAACTATGACTATATTTATTATCAGATTTATTAGTCAATCTATGCTTGCTTAGGGTAAAGGATATGTTGACCTATTATTTTATTTATATATTTATTTTACATTTGTTGACTGGGCTAGTCCAACTGGATATATGTCCATTTTCAGCAGAGGCCCGGAGAGAAAAGCTCCAACCATAGACATAGAATGTACATTACATTTAAACATGAAAGATACATATAGTAAATTAATTTAAAAATATGCAAGACTAATATATACAATGACATAAAGTCTGACATGTTAAAGCATACACAGTTCGTGGGCTAACAGAACATTCAATCTTAGTACAACAAAAAGTATCCTTGAACCTAAAGATATAGGAGAAAGTTAGTCAGGGTAAGTACAGGGACATAGCTAACGTGTTTTGAAGTACTGTTTAAGGTTATTTTTGAATAGGGTTATTGAAGAAACCTTAACCATAATCTTGTATGCATCTAGTTCTCTGCTGTGTATTTGTGTCATTTCTTCTTTTCCATGTACATTCTGCTGTATATTTGTTGCTACTATTTGTCTGATGTTGTAACTAAAAGTTTTTCAAGTATTTAGAACCAGTTTGTTTGCCCAGCTAGCAAGGGAAATAATAAATAAAATATAATACTTGACTTTTTTATAAACATTTCCTAGATAAATAGACAGGCTTACTAGACACTTATCTTAAATATATTTAATACAAGTGTTGCTCAAACAATTTTACATAACTCGGTAGCTAATAACATATTTCATCATTATTTCACAATATTGAAATAAGAAAAATATATTACTATATGTAAAACCTATTTAAGAAGCTCTTGCTTATTTCACTTTCATGTCTTAATAAGAAAAGAAATAAAAAGAGGGAGGATGAATCCCTCATATACTACTGTTTCAAAAATATTACTCAATCATAAGGGCAAATTCCTCAGTATATAGCAGTTTAAACTCAAACACAAGGATTCAGAATCGGTCAAATTGCTGGCCAAAAGAGCAGTGGTCAAAAGGGTCTATTTTCACAAAGTGATGATTAGAAATTCAGAAACATCTTAACTGCTATGAGGAAAGACCTCATTATCAGTTAATCTGCATGTCTCTGAATCACTGTTAATTTCTGCTAGCTAATCAGCACTTTCCTGCAGTAGTTAACAGTGGTGAACAAATGCATCATATTGGCACAGGCACAGTCCCTCATACCCTTTCCCACACTCACACGTGCACACGTGCATGCATGCACACACGCACACACGCACAGATATGCACAGATACGCACACACACGTGCACACTCACACGCACGTACACACACACACACACACACACACACACACACACACACACACACACACACACCACATTCCTCTTACTTGTCCCTGAGTGTAGAAAAACATGCCCATTGTCTCCTTTTATGGTTTATCCCTGTCGTCATAAAACTCACACATCCTTACAGCCTGTAAATCATGGCACCCATTACAATTTATCTCCCCTTAGCATTTGTGAAATGCATAGTGGTGGCAAAGCTGTTGCTCGATTATATTTTTAACTGTGTCCCACTAATAGTTTAAATATACTCCATGGTATTATCTAGTATCCCTCTTGGCTTTGTGCTGAACCCTTCCCCCCACACAGGCACACTCCTCCTGTTGCCCTAGCTGCAGTTATTAAATCATTAGAGCTTCAAACTTCCTATAATGTATAATAACCCTGACTATTCCAACTATTTAGTTAGCATAAGATGATTAATGCTACTGCTGTTTTCTATAGAAATAGTGAAGAATTTGACACCTTTACCCTCCTTTTAATTTTCATAGTTTTCAAACAAATATTTAGGCAATATTTGCAGTATCCCTGCAATCTAGTGGTGGTATGGAGGACAAATAGTCTCTGTTTGAGATAGGAGGGCTCAGTGTTTGAATCCTTTTCAGTGTCTTTGGGGCACATTATGCAAACTATTCTTGTTTTACAGTGTTCCCCAACCCACCTCTTTATTAAGTGCCACTAAGACACAATGTTAAAGAGTTCTAGTACTATCCCCAACCCATGTCTGTATTAAGTGCCATTAAGGCATTATATTCAAGATTTATCCATGGTGTCTATCGTTCTAACCCCAATGTTGCAAGCTTTGTTCATTAGTCAAGTGGAATGTGGAGGTGTAACACCCCATGACACACGCACACACACACGCACACACACACAGAGACACACACACACACACACACACACACACACACACACACACACACACACACACACATACACACACACACACACACACACACACACACAGTCTCGAATGTCCATGAGCATCCATGCTAATTTAGGCTCTCTACTATTACCCATCCATACAGTCAAGTGGAATCATCACGTCTATCCAGCCATCTTATGTCAGGACCTGTGAAAATAAATAGATGTCCCTTATAACTAAAAGGAGACTTTTTTTCCAACTCAGCTTCTGTTTCTGCAGTAACATTACTATGTTATCTCTCAGGCTAACATTTTGTTTTTCCTTTTCCTCCACCTGGATGTTGGCGAATCTCAAGAGTATTTTTTTTTCTTTTCATTTGCTTCATGTAGGTTTTCAAAATTTAGCATTCCCACTATTCCAAAACACCTTCATGATGGCAGAGAAAGGTAACTTATGCTTCACCTTTTTACACATACAATCCCTCCACAAATTACAAATGATGGTTCAAAGTCACCTCAAAGTAGTCATGTTTAAGATATGTCACCCAGCCACTGATAACTTTCTCCACAGTTGCCACAGCTTCTATAGTATCTGTTCCTTTTCAGGACATGCCAAAAGATCAGCCAGCATCAGTCTGAGTTCAGCAAAGGCAGGTATTTCAAATGTGTGCAGTCATTACACTTCACTATCTTGGTTTTTACATATTCCATTAAATGCATTAATTTTTCACTCTCCAAATCCTGTATTCTAATAAACTGCTAATTAGTTTACTTGATTTACCATCTCAGCTGCCACACCTAAACCACACATGCTTGCTGTTAACAGGTGCCTGCAGAAAATGAAATTCCTCTAATGCAGCTACCTCCAAATGTTTCATATACACTACAAACAATCCACTCAGGTCCATATTTCAGTTCTTATGGCTTTCAAACTGCAACTATTCAATACTTACCCTTAGCAGTGCTTTGGCATCTTTATTTGCTGGTCATGAAACACCCCTGGCTGCCTCTTTCTGGCTTGAACTTTTAAAGATGGAGGGACCAGTACAGACAACTAACTTCACTGAGCACCATGCATGCATACTCTTTATTCTTCCTAGTTAGGCTGCAATTGTCAGCATGTAGTTCACATTAGCAGCATCTTTGACTCCACCTCCATAAATGTAAGTTTAACACATTATTTTATTTATTTGTAGGATTATATAGTCAAGCATAGTTAATGGTTACTGAAAGGACAAACATGAATACATATACCTGGTTTTTGAATGTGTTTTATATGGTTGTAGCTCACAGAGCCATAACTAGAGTGATGCAAAGGGGGTGACTGCCCTGGTGCAAAATGTTAGGCTACACAATTTGCAGGTGTGCAGTACTGGATTGATTTATTGATAAATGAATGCCGCTACTACATTTGTGGCCATGGCAGAAGTACTAGTGTGGTAGTAACTGCTGGTGCTCATCTTAGGAAGATTTTTTTTTTTTTTTGTTCTTCAGTTTCAAATTTATGGGAATAACAGTGTAATGAAGGTACAGTTCTGGCAGCTGATGTTTCAGTGCATTTTAGTAGTTTAAGAAAATTTCTGCACTACTTCTAATCCTGGAATAGGTATGAGTAATTTTTCAAAAAGTGGAAAAAAAGTATTAGTGGGGTGGCCATTTGAAATGCTTGTGTCTTAAGTTTTGGAACAATGCTCATATTTACTTTTTGTCAATAAGAAAAAGTGGCTGTTTTGATGCACAGTTGCCTAAAGTGCTCCCCATGAGAAACATAATTATATCTTTTCAGAAAACTTACAACTTAAGCAGTGTGACCGAGTTACTTGGAGGGAGTTTAAAGCCACAACTAATATTATTTAGTTAACCTTCACTAATGACATTTATTTTACTGTATTTGTTTGTATATTATATGCTGAGCTTTCTTTAAAACTACAGCGATATTGTCTATGTACAAGGGCAGTAGTTAGAAAAACTACTTAGAAGGAGCATATCACTAACTTCTTAAGTACAACACTAACAAATTATTAACGTAAGTTCATTTCCCTATCTAAGAGTAAGTTGTGTATGTGAGTAACAGTGTAAATCTTCCCCATGCTGCAGTGGATATGAGTCTGGTATATTGGGGGAGAAAAACAACACTATTAGAAAATATTTCCAAATGCTGGAAGTAGAGTGAATGGTATTTACACAGCCTGAGATGAGGAAAGGCAAGTGATGAGCTACAGTCCTTGCAATGAGATTTTAGTTCGGGCTCACTTTAGTGCACATAACACTATAAATTCCAACATGACAGCAAAGCAATGGCATTATTACTCAATGTTGCATATCAACTTACCAAAATTTACATTGCTGCAGTAATTTCACCAGAGTGAAAAAGTGCGTTCTTTATAGTTAGTGGTCTAGTGCAATGACACAGAAGGAATTCTATATAATGAATGGCATGTTTTCTTTCCGTACTGTCCATGGACTCATGATCATCTTTCAAATACATACATCTGGATCCTTTCTCCCCAGACCCCCACTAAAAGTTGGCTTCATTCCAAGTCAGGCTTTCCCGGTAAAGTAATTAATTAATTAATTAATTAAATATTTGTCCAATGGACAATAGCTCAAAAATTATCCCTGAAAGCCTCTTTCAGCAAATAACGCAACAAAGTTTTTTTCAGAATGGAAACACGCAAACCCCTAACTTATTTCTCAAATGCACTGTCACACAATAGTAAAGAAAATGCAATGATTAATGCTCATTGAAAGTGGCTTTCAACAATATCTCCTTTGCGATGTTGTCCATCGGGAAAATAATCTTTGAAATCTTCTCATGTTCCTGTGTCCATTTAGCCAGTATTTTCAAGAATCTATCTTCAGTCTTCAGTACTACATATAATGACAGTAAATAAATTGTAGAAGTAGGTACACTTCAGCAGATAATGGCTTCATGTCTCTCTTGGTCTTCTTCCCTACCTGTTTTATAGCCTCCAGCCCTGATTTGATAAACTAACTCCTTATAGTTTCACTTTTACCTCACAAATTCCCTAGAGATGACAGATGTCATAATATTCTTATGCTATATTTCTGTAAAAATGTCATCATCTTTCTCCTGACTCACTAGTCCTACATCTTTTTTCATCTTGTGGTCATACATATCCTTTTTTGGAGGTGGGAGGTACGGAAGGTCTACCATTATGAACTCTACTGACTCTCTTAAGTATTGAAATGTTTCTGTAATACTTCTTCATTCCTTTCTTGAAAAGAATACATATACTGAAGTGGATGAAGCAGTCTGTTCTTTTTTTTAACTTACGCTGCTTCTTCCTATGTATTCTTTAGACCCACCAGTCGTATTTGCATGTAGAGGTACTTTCTTAAATTTAAGTCTTAATACCTTCATGTCCCTTTCCACATTCATAATTTATGCTGATATTCTCTCTATATATAATTGCTAGAGTTTGTTTACATAGTGCTTTCCCTGCATTAATTTTAAGCTGCTATGCTTACAACTTTCGTCCAGTCTTGCCAAGGCCATTTGATTATTTCTGCTCCATTTTATTTATGTTCTCCTGTTATCTTATCTTACCCCAGTAATATATTATTTTTCTTTACTCTTTCAAATACTTTGTTCATGTTTTAACTTTAGACACTCTTCCCATTACATCTGCTAAGCTTTGCTTACAGCTGCCAATAATATAGTGAGAATTATGTTACTGACAGCCATAGTCTTAAAATTGCTGCAGCTGTACCACTATAATGTATATTAATTGCTGGGAACTTTTAATGTCAGGCCACCACTGCAAAAGGGTTTTGATAAAATTGGAATCACTAGGATAACAAAATAAAATAATAAGTAAATAAAATATTTGTGTCTCTTCAACAAGAGCATAGCTTTCCTTCCAGGCTTAATGCAACATTGTTAATAAACAAACTGAAAGTAGCCAAAACAGGTAACAACATTTATTTATTGATTTTTATTTATTTTACATTTGTTTACCGGGATAGTCTGACTAGATACATGTCCATTTTCAGCGGAGGCCCAGGGAGAAAAGTTCACCATAGACATACTTACATAGATTACACAGAAGTTAGCAAGCAATTATAAAAACAGATTGGAAGCAGAGCTTGGTGTCGTAGTTACAAGTTATGATAACTGCAGAATATACTTTTAGTTTATAACTTAATCAGGGTTGGTACATGGTTATAGTCAATTCACTTTGAGATACTGTTTGAGGTTTTTTTTTAAGAGACTTTTGGAGGATTGTAGGGTTATATAGTTTGGCAACGAATTCCAGGTTTTGCCAATGAAGTTGGCAAACATGGATTCACCAGCAGAGTTATTAGCTTTGTGGATTTGGACCAGTAGTTTATCGGCTGACCGTAGAGACCTTAGGTTGCTATATGGCTTAATAATATTTTTAAGTGAGGGGGTATCCTCAGGGTGGTACAAAATTTTGTGTGCTAATAAGAGTTGATTGAACTGAACTAAGCTGGGCAGTTCTAGCCACTCTAGTTGTTTAAGGTTCTGGCAGTGGTGGGTTCTGTAGATGGTGCCAGTGGTGAATCTGGCAATATGATTGTAGCTATGGGACAGCAAAATCATAATGCAAAGCGATATAATCCATTTAGTGCCACACCACAGATCCATTTTTAAACTTCTTAACACAGTCCTTATGTGTTTGCCCAAGTTTTAGGTGTCCTTTATTACAGTATGTTGATTAATACTCTCATTAGCTTGGCTATTGCAGGGCATTTGACAAAGTTATTAACTGGCATAAAAAAATCATTAGTAAGATCTATGGAACCTACAGCCACAATATGAAACATGTGTCAGGAAATGTTATTTTGATGGCCTGTCAGCAAGACCAGAAAGAATTTAAGCAGAAGAATATACCTTCAAATGTTATTACAAAAATAATACCAAACTTCCCAGCATCTAAAACATTAAAAGTTACTGTGCAGAATAAAGTAAGCAAAACACAGAGCTCAATGTATAAATCAATGAATTAAACGATGCCAAATTCAAATAAAAGCACATATGAAGCTAACTAATTGCGATGACAACATGCCATATGGATGCAATAAAAGTTTGCTATGTACATTACATTTAACTCACTTAATGAACTGAGGCATACAATGACTTCTATATCTAAATGATTTATTTATTTCAGTCCCTTAGTAGTATGATCCTTTGTCAAAATGAAGTACTTTCTTGTTTAAAATAGCATGTAAAACTAATGTGAGAAACAAATGGTCAGCTGTTAGACTGGTCCTGTTATTCCTTCATAATCCTCAGGGCTCTGAACTAGGGCCAGATAGTTATACCTAGCAAGCAGTAGTGTACAAATAAAATGCGTTGGCAACAATCCCTAACAACAAACTCTCTCAACAAAAAGGGACTGCTTTATCATCTACAAACAATTGAACTTAAGATATAATGATGTGAATGAAAAACCCAGTTTTAACTTATAGTGAAAAATCTAAAAATAAACTGTTTTTAAGGAGAATTGCATACATACATATATATATATATATATATATATATATATATATATATATATATATGGGTCCCCTTTAGTTGACCGAACCGACGATTCCCAGACACGCGGAAGACGAAGACCAAACGACCGACAGGTAAGTTTACCGAAAGGGTGATTTGTCGACAGCGGAAAGACCGACAAGGGTAATGTGTGAGCGCGACTCGGTAATTGTGCGACAGTGACGGAGTTAGGAGCGGTCAGGTAAGTGTGCGATATTGTGGGATTTTGGGTTAGGGTGTGGGAAAGGTGAGTGTGTGTTAGTGTTGGAGTTAGGGTTCGGGTAAGGTACGTGTGTGATAGTGAGGGACTGTAGTTTAGGGACGGGTTAAGTGAGTTAGGTTTAGAGTGCGGGTAGGGTGAGTGCGATAGTGACGGGCTTTATGTTTTTGGGTGGGTTAAGTGAGTTAGGGTTAGGGTGCAGGTAGGTGAAGTGTGCGATAGTGACAGTCTTTAGTCGTAGGGGTGGGTTAAGTGAGTTAGGGTTAGGGTGCAGGTAGGGTGAGTGTGCGATAGTGTCGGACCTTGGGGTTAGGGGTGGGTTAAGTGAGTTAGGGTTAGGGTGCAGGTAGGGTGAGTGTGCGATAGTGTCGGACCTTAGGGTTAGGGTTTGGGTTAGGGCTAGTGGCTATGCTATGTAGTGTAATGTGTTGTTTACGTTCGGTGTGTCGGTGTAATGGTGTTCGGTGTTTTGCGTTGTCGGTTTTGTGTGTTGTCGGTTATCTGGTCTCGGTGGTTTGTGTGTCGGCGAACTGGCGTGTCGGTTTTCTAAAGTAGACCCATATATATATATATATATATATATATATATATATATATATATATATATATATATATATATATATATATATATATATATAGTAAATGTTCAGTTCTGAAAACACTTATTAGATGCAGATTTTAAAGCAAATGGAACACTGGGAGTATTTCTGGAATTTGACATTGTGCTCACTGATGAATGGGCGAGCCTTCATAAAAATCTGAAGTGGCTTGTTGGTTAGACAGGTACAAGTGGCATCTGGGATTTAATGTAAAAGTTGTATATTATGTATTTAGTGACATAAATCCAAAGAAAACTGCATAATAAGTGGGTTAACTATAGGCTGAACAATGGAGGTAAAGGAGCTAATGCAAATGTTCTCCCATAATTTGAATCGTGTCATGTCATGTCATATAAAAGGGCAATGATGACTAACAGAATACGGAGGTGTATTGTTCAAGGAATGGGCACCAGAGTTATTGAGGTCATCCATCTGTCGCACAAGTCACTAGTAAGGTCTTGTCTGAAGTTGTGCCCTCTGCAACTTGTTGATGCATTGGAGGAACAATTCCTCAAAAAAGGTTGAGGTTTGGATGTCATAATAGCTACAATGTTTACCACACTGATACAAGGTACAGAGTTTGATTCTTACCTTTGTTCACTGTCTGAATATTGGCTTGGTGTGTAATAATTTGCAGACTGGTTGCCTAATATGAACCTATGTAGTACAGTCTCACCCATCAGAATGAAGGAAATTTGCTATTTTCAGTCTCTGTGAGATATCCTTTTCACCTGCACGTTCTTTACTCAGGGACAGAACTTCTGTATCTTTCCTTGTTAACGTAGCCAAAAAAAAATTCATCAAACTACAGGAAAAGTTATAATATAAAACTAGCAAATGTATTTGCTGTGCTGATCTGACTCAAATTATTTTCAAAGACTGCTTCTTGTATAAATAAACAGACACCCTGGCAACCATATGGACAAGAAAGAAAATTAGACTATATTAAAATATGCAATGTAAAGTTACCAATATGGCACTGAGACTAGAGGGTTTGGTTTATAAGAATGCAGTGAGATAGCTGGCCTATACTTAAAACAGAAAATAGTTTTGTGGATTATTTGTGGACATTTTATTGAGAAAGCAGCACAGGTAGAATTTAATGAAAAAAACAGGGGGAAGAAGAGGACATGGGTGCTACCAAAAGGCTGTTAAAAGGCTTAATAAATTCTAATTGTCATGAAGGATGGATGTATCTTAGAAACTATTGCCTAAGTTATTAGCACAGTGTAAGCAATCAGACACTCTCAAGCATGCCTGAGACAAAGGAATCAATTCAAAGGAGAAGAAATGAGAGTTGTCAGTGGTTGTTGTGTCTCACTCAAGAGTGGCCAACCTGCAGCTCCCAGAATCCTTTGCATTACCTTCTAAACTAATTGCACAGTTTAGGGTTCAGTAGGCTAAGGGAGAAAGATCCAAGATTCCTTACCTGTGCTCACTTATCAGAAAGAAGATGAGCTCACTTGTCTACTAAAATGTTATATTATCCTTCAGAAATAATCTAAAAGCAACTGATCCACAGTATTGTAACAGGGAAATTTCTGCTAATTTTAAGGTGGTTGCCTCACAGTTTTTGGTACCAGTTGTCACTCCTACCCTGCACTCATCTGATGCTCTTATGTTTATAAAATGAGTTTGTGTAGCAAATGGCACCATCAGGCAGTCAGACAATTACAGCTTACTTTCTGAATGCTCAAGTACTTTTATTTATTTATTTTTTGGACCGCAGACTCTGTGCTGTTTTTGGTATTTGGAGCAGTCAGCTGATTCCCTTTAACTGTTTGAGAGACTTTTCTAGAGTAGACTCTATATCGTTGAAACTGAAGTTCACACTAAAACCACTGGGCAAAAATCAGTTTACCTTGCAACATTGGGTTTATCATCAAACCCAAGGTACAAGGGGAGGGGATTTTAATAATGCCTTACCCACATGGATGAGCAGAAAAAAAAACTGGCAAAGAAGCAACTAAAAGCCTGATGTCATATCAGGTAAAGGTCTGATCACTAACTGTAGGCCATTACTGTAGGTCTGGAAGCAGGCATAAAAGCATGTTAGGCTATTTCATTTCACTTTGCTGCCACATCCCTCTTACTGGATGGGTTCTTACCTTTGGACAGTGCAACTACTTACTAGGCTGCTTCTAGCTCATTCTTTCATGAGTTTCTTCATCCTTGCTAAGGGACCTCGGGTTACATGTTGAAGACTGAATAGGAAGGATGCAATGAGAAGATTTGTTAGGCAGCTTACTGGAGTTCTGCAAGGTTTGCTGGCTCACAATCATGTTCCAACAAGATGGAACAGGGTGAACATTCTAGTGAGTATTACATTTATCCAACTTCCTTCACAGTAAATCAATAGTGCATTGCTTGTAAGGTTGTTTGATAGCATGCTAGAAGGTGTGAAGTGCATTTGATGAGGAAATGTTTGGATGCTATGTTAATTGCACATCTGTGAATAAAGTCATAAACTGTAATGCATTATTTCTAGTTGTAGAAGTAAATGGGAGCCAAGAAAGTCAGTAATTGCTGTCTCTCTGATTGATAGCATTGTGGAACCATTTTGCTGAAAGTCACTTTCAGCCAACATGGACTATGCATGTTTCCCTAATGTTGTACAACCATTTAAGTCAGAATGGTGTGAGGTCTCCTCTATATGAGGTATGCAAGGAGGCTCATCTCCTTTAAAGAAAGCTTGCCAGGGTATTCACTGAAAAGGGGTTTTGACAAAATTGCTTCACAGTATTTGCAGCTAGGCAAACCACATTCAATGTATTTTCATGGACTATAGTAAATGTGTTCTATATAAACCCAGGAGAAGAAATGTAGAGCTAAAATATAAGTTTACATGTAAGCCATACTGGTCAAAGCTGGGTCGCATTAGACTTGGATGGTTGTTTTAATATTACAATGAGTCTGGCTCACATATGAAACAAGACTGAATGTCAATTTGTTAAGGTAAGGCAAGTACAAATATGACTCAGTCATTGTCCATGCTGGTGTGAATGACATGAGACATACCTCCCTGGACTACATGAAAAGAGACATAGAGGAGCTCTCTGAGCATGTAGCCCAGGCCGGTATGACCCTGACCTTGAGTAGCATCTTACCCTCACCAAGAATGATGCCATAATATGAAGACAAGATGATCAATTTCAACAATTGGCTTAAGTATTGGTGTCATTCAAAGAGGATCCAATGCCTGTCAGCCTGGGATGACATGCTCGACAAGCCACGATGCTTCGCTAAGGACGGCTTGCACCTGTCACCCCTGGGCTTTCGGATATTGGCAAAGGCTCTTGCTACCCCCATAGTGCCTTTTTTGGGCAAGGCTCAAAAGACAAACCCACCTCCATAGGTATCACAAGGGATAAGAAACTAAGAGTAATGCTACTCAACGCCAGAAGTCTAAACCTCAAGATGCATGCACTCAAAACTCTCCTTAGCATGGAGAACATCGATATCTGTGCAGTAATAGAAACCTGGTTCAAGGCTCCTGAGAGCAACCCAGCACTACCAGGTTATACCTCATACCATGCGTTTCGGCCCCAAAACTTGGACCAAACCACAAAAGGAGGGGGAGTATCAATATTCGTCAAAGATACCCACAATTCCAGGTTGGTGGCACAGAACGAAGCATCAGAGACTATCCATGTGCAACTAACAGTGGGTAAAACTGCCTTCCAGTTTGTAGCCTGGTACAGACCACCCTCCCAAACCCAGGAACCCCACTCGGCCATCCTGAGAACACTGGAAAATATGAAGGTCTCTCCAAACACCATTATATTGGGCGACTTCAACTACCCAAACATAGACTGGGAGCATTACTCTAGCTCCAACACCCTAGCCCAAAGGTTCCTAGAATTTATAAACTCAAATGCTATGGAACAACTTGTTACCACTCCCACAAGAGGGGAAAACATACTGGACATGATCATCACCAATATGGGGACTCTATGCTCCAGACCAGAAGTGTATCCCTCACTGGTAAGATCAGACCATAAACTAATCTCACTGGATATTCACATCCCGACTCCACCCCCTGCCCTGAAAACCACAGTGAAAAACTTCTCTAAAGCAAATTTCACACTCCTCAAAACCGAGGTGGAATCCTTCAAAGCCCCCGGATCTGTGGAAAATACGGCCCAGACCGCAGAATCCTTTATAAACGCATTCTATGAACACCTTCAGGAATGCATGGATCATGCAATCCCAAATAAAACCAAGACCCAATCCTCCAAAGGCAGACATCCTGTCTGGTGGACCCCAGCCATAAACAAACTATACAATAGAAGGAGGAAGCTACTACATGATAGAGCAAAATCCCAAAAAGGGAAGGCATCTCTGATCAGTATTAGCAAAAAACTACGGGCACTCATAAAATCGTCTAAGGCCAGCTTCGAGAGAAAAATTGCACAGGACACTAAGGATAATCACAAGGCTTTCTTTAGTTATGTTTGGAACCTGGGTGGGAATTCCCAGATATGCTCAGAATTAGTCCAAAATGACAAGAAATACACCGAACCCACAGACATTGCCAACATCCTAGATGACAGGTTCAGCGCAAACTTCTCCCCCCCTCCCCACCAAAAGGGCAAATATCTATCCCAGCAGAGTGCTGCCCCCCTGACATCTCAGATGCTCAGGTAAGAGCTGCCCTCTCCAAAACAAAAAACACAGCATCAATGGGACCAGACGGTGTCCCAGGCTGTGTCCTACATGAACTCCAAGAAGAGCTAAACCCAAACATAAAACTACTGTTCAATCTCAGCCTTACTACAGGATATGTACCCAAAGAGTGGCGTACAGCAACAGTGGTCCCTCTCCACAAAGCTGGTGCCTCAACAGATGCTGGAAACTATCGCCCCATAAGCCTGACTAGCTTGGTCTGCAAAGCTATAGAAAGGATCATCATGGACCTCATAAATAAAGATATTGGGTACCTACAGACACTGGATCCTACCCAGTTCGGCTTTGTTAAGGGCAGATCCTGCCTCTTAAACCTGGTTGATTTCTTTGAAACAGTCACCAAGGCCATTGACGAGGGGAAGGTGGTCCATACAGCCTACCTGGACCTCGCAAAAGCCTTCAATACAATACCCCACTCTGGCATTATAGATAAGCTCACCAGCTTAAATATAAACCCCTGTGTCACTAGATGGGTTGCAAACTGGCTCAAGGACAGAACCCACATGGTTAGAATTGCTGGAGCCATGTCAGACTCCAAACCAGTTACAAGTGGCATCCCACAAGGCTCAGTCCTGGGACCTCTCTTGTTTGGTATATATTTCTCGAAGGTACAGGCCAACACAGAAGGACTGTGGCTAACCAAGTTCGCAGATGACTGCAAACTGGGCGCCATAATTGACTCTCCAGCCGACACAAGCATCCTCCAAAAGGGCCTCATAGAAACAGACAACTGGTGCCAGAGCCATGGCCTCAAGCTAAATGCCAAAATGTGTATAGTCATCCCCTTTGGCAAAAACAAAGTGCCCACAAATTAAAACATAGGTGGTAATCCATTAAGTACAGAAGAAGTAATTAGGGACCTGGGGACCCAAGCTGATAGCAATCTCTCATTTGACAACCACATGGCCAAAGTGGTTAGAAAAACATTTTATATAGCCCACCTAATCATGAAGAGATTCACATCTAGATCAGGGGAGGTCATCGTGCCTCTACTCATCCCTCATCAGGCCCATAATTGAGTACAATGCCCCTTTTGGGATGTACCTTACCAGACACCTGCAGCAAGTGGAAAGACCCCAAAAGTACCTCACCAAGAGGATCAAAGGGCTCAAACAGATGCCATATGCTGCCCGGTTAAAGAAACTCCAGCTCTACTCAGTGGCATACCACCTGCTCAGAGGTGATCTGTGCCTGACGTATAAAGCCATGTCCAACCCGGAATTAATGGACATGCTGCACCTCAGAAAATCCAAATCCCATCGAGCTACGCTCGAGACTTGAACCTCAGCACTGAAATAAATAGGACATGCTGGAGGGACAGATTCATAACCCAGAGGCTCCCTTCACTCTGGAATAAAATCCCAGTCCAGGTTAGGCAGAGTCCCTCATTGACTCTCTTCAAGAGGAATCTTGATGAGTGGATGGAAGATCGTAGGTTTACCCCGGGTATCACTTCTGTGTCACTGTTAGACAGAGGCACAGTATACTAACCTCGAAAAAGGGCATAGCAAAATTAATTTAAAATGGGTGGTGAAAGCCAAACACACTCTGGCTAGGCTTATAAATGCCCTAGGGCAGATAGCCTAGTATGAACCTATGAACCTATGAACCTATAATGATGGTATTAAGAAAAGTCATTCTCTTGGTGAGAGAGAAAGTGACATAATATAAGACAAATTTTATTAGTAAGGAAGTCGTAATATTTTAAATGCATTTATTTTATTTGCACTCATTTATTTTAAAGTAAAGAGATGTTATATTTCATTACTTAATAATAATATAAATAGAAAAATGTCTCACGGTAATACTGTTCAAAGCAGCCTCAGCTGTAGTGCCCTAGTCCTGCAATGACCAACAACCTCCCTGGATCTATGGGCCACAGGTAGATACTTGAAACTTCTCAGTTTTAATCTGCCATTGATTAACCACACCTAAGGAACATTCACTGAGTGTGTGTGTGTGTGTGTGTGTGTGTGTGTGTGTGTGTGTGTGTGTGTGTGTGTGTGTGTGTGTGTGTGTGTGTGTGTGTGTGTACGTTACTGTAAGTGAAAGCACTGGAAGACAATGGGCTGACAACAATTGAATAAAATCTTATAACTCTGCCCTGCAACTAGTAAATGTAAGATTTATTTGGGTTTGGCATGTGTTAGTCATAACTGATGGTAGCTGTTTGCAGTTACACTATGCTGTTTAAGGCAATCACCCTTTGCATATTTCTCTTGTGATTAGTGGTATGGATCAAGGGACTGTGGCTCCTGTGTCACATATTTATTAGTAACCTAAATGTGAATTTTAAAGCCTTTTCTGTAACAACCCCACGTCTACATATGTCTTAATATACTAACTCAGAACTTCAGTCATAGGAATAACTTCCATATGCCCATAGTTTTGCAGTGTAACTTATTGTATACAGTCTAAGTGAATATTGAAGTAAAGTCAATAAAACCGGTTTTCCCCATTTCACTCAAGCATGGAGTGACATTTACCATGTATCCCAATTAACTCATTCCCTCCAGTAGAGCTCTTTTGAGTGAGTACCTTTAACTCCTAGTGGGCGTGGCTTCAGCATTTAAAAATTGAAGTTATCACCTTACATTTTTAACAAATATCCATTGACAGAAGTCATAAATCAATACAGTTGTGTTTGCAGTCATGTATGCTTCAAGATAAAATTTTCCGATACCTTGTATGTAACATGGTTTTGGAATTATTAATGCAAATATAAACAGGCAATATTAGACGCCTAGAGGAGCAGTAGGATGTAACTGCAGAAATGCCTGGAGACGTCACTCGGCTGTATGGGCCTGTCTACTGGTTTTTCAGTAGGTTTTCAGATGGACATATTAATCTTATAAGTACCTTGTCAATGTTTCATAAACACCGAGCGGGAGGATAATTAAGAGCCTAAGATGAAACCTGACAATTGTTACTGCATTGGATTAGCAAAAGGACAAATTGACCATTTGTAGTTATCCTACCATAAATCAAATAAGCAAGAGCTTTCAAGTCACTGTACTCAGCCTTTATCAGGCCCATCACAGAGCATAATGCCTCCTTCGGTATGTACCTGACTAGACACATGCAGCAACTGGAACATCCACAAAGGTTCCTTACAAAATAAATACAGGGATTAAACACAATGTGCTGTGCTGATCACCTCAAAGCCCTTACTCTTTATTCAGTATCGCACAGACTTCTGGGAGCTGATCTTTGACTGGCATACAAGGCCTCCTTGGATCCTGTTTTGATGAATCTTTAGCACATCTACAAAACAAACAGCATCAGAACAAGATTAAAAGATGCTACATTTTCTTGCAACATAAATATGACAATTGGAGAGACAGATACGTTTCTCAGAGAATTCCCATTCTCTGAAATAGGCTTCCAATCCATGTGAGGCAGAGTTCTTCTCTGTCCCTGTTTAAGAGCAACTTGGACCTATGGATGTGTAATCAGAAATTCACCATTGTTTTGGCTTCTATGTATCTGATGGACAGAGGCAGTAAGTAAATCACCCCCTATAAATCAAATATAAATCAAATTTGTGGGTCACATTTGGGTTGCATGGCTAGGCTTTTAAGGGCCTTAGTGGTCTTAGCCTAGTATATTACTATGAACCTATGTCCCACTTAGGCAACCTTTGATTATATAATATAACTACCCACCTCCCTTCATATTTCTTAACATTTCTCTAGACATTCCACAGCTTACAAATGTCCTATTGATTCCCAGTAATGATTGTAATCAACTGTCATTAAGGAATGTTTCCATTTCTAACAATAATGCAACTCAGTTAAAATATTTTATTACCATAATGTTAATTCAATCATCCTATAAGCCTACAGTTAATTTTCTGCTTCTTTCTCATGTCACTAAAGTGACCAGTTTACCCTTGGAATAGGAACAAATATTTATTTATTATAATTTACTTTTATGAGCAGAGTATCATATTCAAAAGGAAATACGTTTTCCTTATGTAGTCACTGAAAACTTGTAACATATTTTAACAGTAAACCAGACACTGAGCACCACAAGTATGCTGTCAGAAAAAAACAGTCCAACAGTCCAACAGTAGTAGTATCAAGGATAACACCATCTGAATAAAAAAAAAAAACCATTATGATATTGGCATAAAATATATGATATCGGACTACCACTAAACAACAGAACAGCCGTTGTACCGTTTTTTTTTATAAAGTATAACATATTCTCTCTAACTTTCAGTTCTATTCACAGTTTGTAAAACAATAAATCCAACAATTTACCAAAAAAAACAGTGAAACCTACAGACAGCACGCAGTCCATGATTTACATCCCACGCTGATTTACCTTACCAAAAAAGGACAAAACTATGTCATACCTACTGAAAACATCAAAATCACACTTTAACATACTCCCACTATCCTTTTTATTTAACATTTACTAAAAAGCTTAACAAATAAATGACTATTTTTGTCAGATCCATAACCTCAAATCATAAGGAAAGCTTTTTACATAGCATTGTTTAATTTGCATTCTGTACCTACCATCCATTGTTAAAGAAATCATCTCTTAAAAGAATCCACAGGATAACCACTTTTTATAGCCATACAAGGGTTTAGATTTACAGAGACCATGTTCAGAATTTAAATGTAATGTGTTATTTATGTGTAATACAGAATGCAAAGCATATATTGCACATTGCTGCAGCCGTAAAAGCTTCTATGTGGGAAAGAATAAGCGGACGCTTTTGGAGTGTATTAAAGAACATGCTTTAAGAATAAAGATCACACCATTATAAAAAAAATGTATTTTTTGTATTTGAACATATTGCACCAAATAGTGTGAGTGGGGACTTTAATAATGATATTGATTCAAAGGAACTCAGACAGCAGATATTATTAGTAGCAGATAAGGCACCGGGCCTTAATGAAACATTAAATATAAAATGTGTATTAAAGGCTTTTCTATTAGGATGATTTTTTGTAATTGTTTTCCAAGAAGTTATTGGCCAATAAAAGAATGAAAGTGTTAAATTACTATTCTTGTGTTTCCCTTTCTGCGGCAAGTTTTTATTTTAATGATTTTAAGTTTTCCCTGCCTTTCTCAGCAGTTTCTCTGAGTTTAATATCAAAAATCATTAAATGGAAGGAACCACACTGACTGTACTAAAATGTATTTATGGTCAGAAATAGTATCTCTAATATGGTATGTCTTTTTGTATTTATGATCACCAGTATAGGGTAGAAACTTCAAAATAGGATAGAAACCTCAACACCAGCACCACACCACATTCAACACATAGCCCTCTAGAACTTACACCACCACAACCCTCACATAACACAAAACACACCTACTTTCATGAAGGCTCTCAAAAATCTGCCCAAACAGAGACCTCCGAGGCAGAAATGCAAACCACCACCACATCCTAGCACAAACCATGAGACACATAGCTCACATAAACAGTATGCCACTAAACCAAAGCCCATAAGGCAAAACAACTTACCCAATACACTAGTTATAGGTGACTCAATAGTAAGGCACATTGATGTCACACTTACTTACTTGAATAAGGAGAAAGTTATGGTCAGCTGCCTGCTGGGTGCCAGGATCCACCACATAATGCATGCACTTAGGTCACTCCACAACAGGTACAAATATGACTCTATCATTGTCCATGTTGGTGTGAATGACCTGAGACGTACCTCCCTGGACTACATGAAAAAGACATAGAGGAGTTCTCGGATCTTGTAGCCCAGGCAGGTATGACCCTAGCTCTGAGTAGCATCCTACCATCATCCAGAATGATACCACAGTACAAGAAGAAAATGATTGACTTCAACAATTGGCTTAGTTTCGGGTGTCATTCTAAGGGGATCCAATATCTGTCTGCCTGGGATGACATGATCGACAGACCTCAATGCTTCGCTAGAGATAGCCTGCACCTGTCACCCCAGGGATTTCGGATACTGGCCAAGGCTGTTGCCACCCCTATAGTGCCTTTTTTAGGCAATGTCCTCAAGACAAAATTACCACCATAACAGCTACAAGCAAACAAAATCTGAGGGTTATGCCACTTAATGCTAGAAGTCTAATTCTCAAAATGCATTCGCTTGAAGCACTCCTTAAAATGGAGAACATCGGCATCTGTGCAGTGACTGAGACCTGGTTCAAGGCTCCGGACAGCACCCCAGCACTACCAGGCTATAATTCATACCACACCTTTCGGCCCCTAAACCTGGACCGAAGGACTAAAGGTGGTGGTGTCTCCATATTCATAAAGGATATGCACACCTCCAGACTAGTAGCCCAACATAACGCATCAGAGATACTTCAGGTACAACTAACACTGGGTAACACTGCACTCCAGGTTGTAGGCTGCTATAGATCCCCCACCACGTCCCAAGACTCCCACTACACATTCCTAAACACACTGGAAATGAGGGTACAACCCAATACCCTTATAAAGGGAGACATTAACTACCCCTCCATTAACTGGGAAAATTACTCATGTACCAACACACTTGCTCAATGATTCCTGGAATTCATTAATTCCACCACCCCGGACCAACTCATTCTTACCCCCTCCAGGGGTAGAAACATCCTTGACCTGGTCATTACTAACATGGGCGACCATTGGTCTACACCAGTAATCAACTCCTTCCTGGTCAGACCTGACCACAAGCTAATCACCATGGATATCCACATCCCCTCACTCCCCCAAAGGAAAACACTGCAAAAAACTTCTCCAAAGCCAATTTTGGGCTTCTAAAAACAGAGGTGGCTAAATTCACAACACCCATGCAAATGGAAAAGAGGTGCATGACTGCTAAATCATATACCAATGCACTCCATGAGTACATAAACAAGTGCATGAAACGGGCCATACCAAACAGAACCAAGATGCTCTCCTCCAAAAATGGGAAGCCAATCTGGTGATCCCCCACCATAAACAAACTCTACAACAGAAGGAAAAAACTGATGCAGAAAAGGGTGAATTCCCAAGACTGGAAAAACTCCCTTGTTAGCCTCAGCAAAAAACTGAGATGACAGGTTCAGTGCAAACCCCCCCCCCTTCTCCCCCTAAAGTGCCTATCACAATACCTGAGGAATGCCAAGTCCCTATTATCACAGCTACACAGGTAAAAACTGCACTGTTCAAAGCCAAGAATACAGCTTCCACGGGACATGATAATATCCCTGGCTGTGTACTACATGAATTACAAAGTGAACTGGCACCACATGTGAGTACCCTGTTCAATCACAGCCTCATTTCAAGCTTTGTTCCTACCGAATGATGCACTGCTATGGTCATCCCACTCCACAAAGGTGGAGCGACTACAGACCCTGGGAACCACCACCCCATTAGTCTGATGAGTCTGACATGTAAGGCTATGGAGCACATCATCATGGACCTTATAAATAAGGACATAGGGAATCTCCAAACTCTGGACGCCACGCAGTTTGGATTTGTGAAAGGTAGATCATGCCTGCTGAACCTGATAGACTTCGAGTCTGTCAAAGCTGTGGATGAGGGCAAGGTAGTTCACACAGTCTACCTAGATCTTACCAAGGCCTTCAACACCATCCCTCACTCAGGAATCATAGATAGACTCACTAACTTAGGCATAAATCCCTATGTCATAAGATGGGTTGCCAACTGGCTCACTGATAGAACCCACACTGTAAAAGTAGTGGACTCCACATCTGACTACTGACCTGTTACAAGTGGTGTCCAGCAGGGATAGGTCCTAGGTACTCTCCTGTTTGGCATCTATTTCTCTGAAGTTCAAGCCAACACAAAGGGACTCTGGCTGACCAGGTTCACAGAGGATTGCAAACTGGGAGCCATTATTGATTCTCCAACTGATGTAGACATTCTACAAAAAGGCCTCACTGACACCAAGGACTGGTGCCCAAACTATGGCCTTAAGCTCAATGGCAAAAAGTGCATTGTCATTCCCTTTGGGAAAAATTCGATGCCCATGGACTACCACATAGGCAGTAGTCCACTAAACACCGAAGGTGTGATAAGAGACCTGGGGACACAGGTTGACAGCAACCTCTCCTTTGATAACCACATTGCCACGGTAGTCAGAAAGTCCTTCTGTGTGGAACATCTCATTACAAAAGGTTTTTCATCCAGGAAGAAAGAGGTCATAATCCCTCTCTACTCGTCCCTCATTAGACCTATTATAGAAAACAATGCCCCATTTGGTATGTACCTCACTAGACACCTACAACAACTGGAAAGGCCACAAAAATACCTCACTAAGAGGATCCTATGCCTTAGACACATGCCCTATATGGACAGACTCAAAAAACTCCAGCTATACTGCGTCTCTTATCGCCTACACAGAGGCAATCTCTGCTTGACCTACAAAGCCATGTCTTACCCCAGATATACCAGATTCACTGTCTGCTCAAGGAGAGGCAGCAAAAAAAAATAATGTATAAGTTCTAAAGGGGTAAAGGGTGGCTCAACAAAACAACTATGGCTAGGCTTGTAAATGCCCTCGGGCAGATAGCCTAGTATGAACCTATGAACCTATGAACCCAGAGCTGCTAGATATGCTACACCTAAAGAAATCCCAATCCCTCCATGCCACATGCTTGATGGACCTAAACCTCATTACCACAATAAATAGAACATGCTGGAGGGAGAGGTTCCTAACCCAGAGACTTCCCATACTCTGGAACAAACTTCCCATTCATGTCAAGCAGAGCACTTCACTGGCCCTCTTTAAGAGAAATCTTGACGAGTGGATGGGCAATAGGAAGTTCACCCCGGGGATCACTTCGGTGGCCTTGCTTGACAGGGGCACTGGAAACTAACTTTGGGCAGCATGATACCAGGGAATCTTCTTGGGCTAGGCTTATATAGGCTCCAGGGTGGTTAGCCTAGTACACACCTATGAACCTAAAAGTATCAATGTATTATTGATTCAGTACTCTATAAGGAAAATAAAAAAAACAACTATGTCTAATATTCATCTTTGGTGTAGATATATGAAATTTATGTTATGACTTTTATAACAATATATTATGTTCCTAATGTCTCCAACTTTGAACAGTCTAATCATTGTGATGAATTTTTTTTTTGGTCATTTCTAGTTTATGAAAATCATGATGGACACTACAAAAGTCCCATAGGAAGGCCTCTCAGATTAAAATGCTCATCATATCCACACAATATATTCTACCTTGAAAAACCCTTGTTAAATGAGGCAGGATCCTTCCCTTAAAAGTATTGTGACTTGGGTCATATGGGGCCATTAAATCCTCCACTTCTGAATGGCTGACTGTCTTGAGACTTATTGCAGTGACTATTCATATGTTTTAAATTGCAGGTATTATATGTTAGTGTAACAATTATAAAATCAAATTTCAGTGATGCCAGCTAGCAGATCCCATGTCACAGATAGTAAAGACTTCCAAAATTTGCAAATATCATTTCAGATCCTACTACTGCAATGGCCATTCATCATCGTTGCCTCTGCCTTAGGGTAGAGGTCCATAGCAAGGTCAGATAGTACAAGCAGTATGGACATAATCAAAGGCCAGTGTGTATAACAGATTAGGGAAGTCCTCCAGAATCTACATCTTCCAAGAGTCCTTTCATTTAGATGCAATTAACATACACACCAACAGCATGGTTAATAAGAGAGCAGTGAGGAATTTGTTCATACCCTCTTCTGTTAGGAGATGATAACGGTATGGAGATGAGATGTGTCCATTTATTTTCTGCTGATGCCACATGAATCGTGCCTCATCCCATCAGCAGTGCTGGAGATTTTCTATCACTGGAGCAAAACCTGAGTGTGACTATCAGAATCCTGATCAATACCAAGTGTAGCAAGCCTCTCATTCGTCCTCATATGTACTTCCCAGGAATGCATTCATTCAGAAAAGTCCCTCTGTACCTTTTATGCCATTCATTCATTTTACATGATCCTTCCCCAGTACTTTTTATGCCATTCATTCATTTTACATGATCCTTCCCCAGTACTTTTTATGCTAGTCACTCATTTTACATGATCCTCTCCCAGTCCATTTTATGCTATTCACTCATTCTACACGATCCTCCCCAGTACATTTTATGCTATTCACTCATTATACATGATCCTCCCCCTATATGTTTTATTCTAATCCTTGCCCAGTACTTTTTATGCTATTCACTCATTTTATATGATCCTACCCAGTACTTTTTATGCCATTCATTCATTTTACATGATCCTTCCCCAGTACTTTTTATGCTAGTCACTGATTTTACATCATCCTCTCCCAGTACTTTTTATGCTATTCACTCATTTTACATGATCCTCCCTCAGGACTACGTATGCTATTCACTCATTATACATGATCCTCCCCCAGTATGTGTTATGCTAATCCTCACCCAGTACTTTTTATGCTATTCACTCATTTTATATGATCCTACCCAGTACATTTTATGCTATTCACTCATTCTACATAATCCTCCCCCAGTATGTTTTATGCTATTCACTCATTCTACATGATCCTCCCCCAGTATGTTTTATTCTAATCCTCGCCCAGTACTTTTTATGCTATTCACTCATTTTATATGATCCTACCCAGTACTTTTTATGCCATTCATTCATTTTACATGATCCTTCCCCAGTACTTTTTATGCCAGTCACTGATTTTACATCATCCTCTCCCAGTACTTTTTATGCTATTCACTCATTTTACATGATCCTCCCTCAGGACTACGTATGCTATTCACTCATTCTACATGATCCTCCCCCAGTATGTGTTATGCTAATCCTCACCCAGTACTTTTTATGCTATTCACTCATTTTATATGATCCTACCCAGTACTTTTTTTTGCTATTCACTCATTCTACATGATCCTCCCCCAGTATGTGTTATGCTAATCCTCACCCAGTACTTTTTATGCTATTCACTCATTTTATATGGTCCTACCCAGTACTTTTTATGCCATTCATTCATTTTACATGATCCTTCCCCAGTATTTTTTATGCTATTCACTCATTCTACATGATCCTCCCCAGTATGTTTTATGCTAATCCTCGCCCAGTACTTTTTATGCTATTCACTCATTCTACATGATCCTCCCCCAGTATGTTTTATGCTAATCCTCGCCCAGTACTTTTTATGCTATTCACTCATGTTATATGATCCGTCCCAGTACTTTTTATGCTATTCCCTCATTCTACATGATCCTTCCCCAGTACTTTTTATGCTAGTCACTCATTTTATATGATCCTCTCCCAGTACATTTTATGCTATTCACTCATTATACATGATCCTGCCTCAGGACTACGTATGCTATTCACTCATTCTACATGATCCTCCCCCAGTAATTTTTTGCTATTCACTCATTCTACATGATCATCCTCCAGTATGTTTTATGCTAGTCCTTGCCCAGTACTTTTTATGCTATTCACTCATGTTATATGATCCGACCCAGTACTTTTTATGCTATTCCCTCATTCTACATGATCCTTCCCCAGTACTTTTTATGCTAGTCACTCATTTTACATGATCCTCTCCCAGTACAGTTTATGCTATTCACTCATTTTACATGATCCTCCCTCAGGGCTACTTATGATATTCACTCATTCTACATGATCCTCCCTTAGTACTTTTTATGCTATTCACTCATTGTACATGATCCTCCCCCAGTATGTTTCATGCTAATCCTCACCCAATACCCAGTACTTTTTATGCTATTCACTTATTTTATATGATCCTACCCAGTACTTTTTATGCTATCCACTCATTTTACATGATCCTCTCCCAGTACTTTTTATGCTAGTCACTCATTTTACATGATCCTCCCCCAGTACATTTTATGCTATTCAGTCATTTTACATGATCCTCCCTCAGTATGTTTTATGCTATTCACTCATTTTACATGACTGCCCCAGTACTTTTTATGCTAATCCTTGCCCAGTACCTTTTATGCTATTCACTCATTTTATATAATCCTCCCGTGTACTTTTTATGCTAGTCACTGATTCTACATGATCCACCCCAGTTTTTTTTTGTGCTATTCGCTGATTCTATGTGATTCTCCCCAGTACGTTTAATGATATTCTCTCATGCTACATGATCCTCCCCCAGTATGTTTTATGATATTCAGTCATTTTACATGATCCTCCCCCAGTACTTTTTATGATATTCACTGATTCTACATGATCCTCCCCCAGTACTTTTTATGCTATTCATTCATTCTACTTGATCCTCAGATTCATTTCCAAAGCCGAGCTTGGCATATCTGGCTTCCTTCTCATAGTCTCATATTGGCCTCAACAAGTTTGGCTCCCTGTCCTTTGGCCTCATCTTCTCCAGAAGTCTCTACATCATCTGAGGTCTTTCAAACCCCTGCTGACCCACCTGTCCAGCAAGACTTACCTAAACCTTCACTCCCTATTACTCCCCTTTACTCCATGCATTTAACTGTATAATTACTCCCCTTCAGTAGTGGCTTCTTACTCCCAAAGAACCTATACAAGAAAAATGTACAAAAGCAAATGGATGTGTTTTTCTGTACATGCTACTATGAAAGGCGTGGGTTCCTTTGTTGCTCCATTTCTGACCATTTTGGGCTACCTATTGCAGATTTGTTTTACCACATTGGTTTAAGTTGTCTTCCACTAAAGTACTCCTAGCAGAGATTTTCATTTGTGATCAAGCTGCTAATGCTTCATCTCATTTCTACTTGAAAGCTTGCAAAGCCTTCCACAGACGTGTCTATCTTATCCATCCTCATATGTTCATACTTCTTGTTAGAGAAACTGACTCTTCTTCCCTATATGCCAGTTGTTAAAGTAGGCATCAGATATTTATCATGGATGACTCCTTCTGGTGCCTATACTCTCTGCTTGAAGACTTTCTGAAGTGCACTCTTTGTGATGCATGGCTCCTTACCTGCTCCTCCATAGGTCTAGGTTGCCTTTGCATATTAATGCACATTTTACATCCAAGGTAACTACAAGGCAAACCTTAACTAGTTCATATACCTACTTATTTTCTTTTCAAATTACTGTAACAGAGGTGAAAACCTGCCTCATTGTATGGATGTAGACAGGCAGCTTACATTTTATATACACAGAACAAAATCTATGCAATGGCTTCTCATTTTTTCATTACATTCTCTAACAGCAAACTGTGTACCAAAGTTAATAAAATCACTTTATCCAGTTGGTTGTCTGATGATTTCAAATTCTGCTATGTAAAATAAATTAAGTCTTTGTCTTTTGTGCTTAGAGCATATTCAACCAGAGAAGTAGCTACCACTCAAACATTTTAACCATGCATCCTTTGATTATATTTTTGTGACAGATATATACTAGTTTCACTGAATATATTTGCAAGACACTACATGTTTTATGTGATCCAAGTTGCATTTCAGGGCAACAGTCATTAAAGATATGTTCTCATGAAGAGGACTATTGAGGAAGATGCTTTTGGGACTCTATCTTGCTTGTTCATGTGTGCGGACTTCCTCATCATGGGCAAAACGTTTGTGCTTACCATAATGTTAGACCTGGATGAACAAGTCCATCTTTGTCAATGTACCCACCAGCCTTATCCCTTCCTCACAGCAGATACGGTCTACAGGAATCTACCTTGGTGACATTTCTACTCTAGTGTAAAATGACAAGAAATCTGAAGAAGATTTTTGGTACAGCATTATGGCTAAAAGGGGAGGCACCTGAATACATTTCAGATGGTGAGCAGACTAAAGACTGGTGGCTGTTGTCCTAATCGTTGCTAAGCTGCAGCATTGTGGTATGTACATAACTTTCATTTACAAGGAATGAAGTTACATATATCATGAAAATATTTTCTTTAAACTTATATCAGCACATAGTCAGAAGTACTTAAAACACTGTCTTAATATTTGTGAAAAAAAAAAGGAAAAACTGTTGCAAAACACAAAGATGCCAAACAGGAACAAAAGAATGAGCCACTCCACAGTAAAAAAATGCACCTATTCAGGCCAAATTCAATAAAACCAATTCTGGACTTTATTGAAGAAAATAAAACAAATGATAAGCACTTTCATCCTGACCACTTCAGAACTTCATCAGATAATGAATTAATTTACACAAACCATTTATATAGTGCAGAGGAAACTGGGTAAAGCAATTAAAAGTTAATAAGTTATTTAAAATGACACACACCCTTAAAGAAAAATCATGTAATAGCCATGCTTTATATAAAATGGTTAAAATGCATACATAAATGTGGAAAATTCAAGTTGTATTCTAAAACATAATATACAATTTAAAAGTACAGAAGAAATATATATATTTTAAAAGAAACACTGTTTTATTTCTAAAGCTTTTAGTTTCAACAGAGAGCTAATGGAAATGTGTTCATTTAAGCCTGGCCAACTTGATGCATTGAGACACAGTTGCCAGTAAACCTCTCTCCTTTCGAACAAAAGTGACCAGGCACCACCTCGAGGTTCTGTTTTAATATTGTCAATGACAGTGAAATGAAAAAAGAGTGACCAGTATTTTCCATAATGTGTTTACCAAGTGCATTTGTATCTTTTGATTTTATATCATACAAATGTTCGTAAATTCGGTTCTTTAATTTACGGTCAGTTTTTCCAATGTAAAAACAGCTACAACAGTTACAGAGGGCACAATAAATAATCTTTTCAGATCCACAGTTAAATTTTTGATGTAATTTCACTTCAATGTTGTTTATCAGAAAAATGCCCCCTTCCTTAATGTGTTTGCAGTATTTACACATGCCACATTTTTTCATGTGCCCAACATTATTCACTCCCTTTGGTTTCATCTCAAAAATGTTTTTTAAGTTCCTGCCTTTCTTGAATACTATGGTGGGGTGTGAATCAATGAAAGGTCTAATGGCTTTCTCTTGGTTTAGAATGGTCCAATTCTTTTCCAAGATTTTCCTTAATGCAAAACTGTCATTGGTATATATAGTAATAAAATATGTCTTACAGTCCCTTTTAAGTACTTGATTCTGCATACTTAAAGACTGGGTAAAATTATTGGTATTGGGGATGCTGTTATCAGTGTCTGTTATTAAGGGGCTAAAATGCCCTCTCTCCCTTTTATTTACTATCTCTAACATAATATCAATAATAAACTTGCAAGGGTAGCGTCTTCTTGAAAACATGGCTTTCAAATTGTCACATTTGCTAAGGAAATCATCCATAACAGATACCACTTTTGTTAGAAAGGAGAGAGGTTTACTGGCAACTGCGTCTCAATGCATCAAGTTGGCCAGGCTTAAATGAACACATTTCCATTAGCTCTCTGTTGAAACTAAAAGCTTTAGAAGGATGTTTCTTTTAAAAAAATATATATTTCTTCTGAACTTTTAAATTATATATTTTAGTATGTTTTTAGAATACAGCTTGAACTTTCCACATTTATTTATGCATTTTAACCACTTTTCCTATATAAAGCGTGGTTTTTACATGATTTTTCTTTAAGGGTGTGTGTCATTTTAAATAACTTATTAACTTTTAATGATTGTTTTACCCAGTTTCCTCTGTACTATATAAATGGTTTGTGTAAATGAATTCATTATCTGATGAAGTTCTGAAGTGGTCAGGACGAAAGCGCTTATCATTTGTTTAATTTTCTTCAATAAAGTCCAGAATTGGTTTTATTGAATTTGGCCTGAATAGGTGCATTTTTTACTGTGGAGTGGCTCAGCCTTTTGTTCTGGTTTGGCATCTTTGTGTTTTGCAACTGTCTTAATATTCTTAGGAAAGACATGACAGATCAAAACAGGGCACTGTATTCAACTTCAGAACTCTTACTACAGCTGCCTAGGTAATTAACTGCAACAGGAATAAAACAAGTTTGAGCGCCATTTTGTTTGATGCTTTTCTCTTTTCCTGTTTGCATTTCATTACAACAGAGGAGGTTATTATTTGGAATATGATAAATCTTTGCTAAACCATGATGATAGTCATTGGACACAGTTTTTAGTAAAACTGCTGTTTTATTTTCAGTGAAATATATTGTTACAGTTTTAGTACCTCAGTCAAAGGCCTTACTAGACTCAAGTTGATTTATTTCTTCATAAATGTGATGGAAACCTTCAAGTGATCTAGTCAGGATGGAATTAATACATGGAGAGAAGTACACAGCGAGGATGATACAAGTATTCAATAACAGGAATGTGATATGCCTTTGTTTTTATATCTCCTCTAACACTCACTCCATTAATGAGTAAATTGCCTAAACTGAGTCATACTCTCACATCCTTCAAAGTGAACCTGGATGACTGAATGGGTATTTGCAAGTTTATCCATGGTTTGGCTTGTTTGTCCTTGTCTAAATGAGAGGTACATCATGAGGGTTGGTATAAAGGAGTAAATAGCTTTACAACTTTTTAGCCTTGTAGTTCCTGTATTCTTTACAAATGACAATGTTAGTGTTAAGACTGCTATCGCCAGAGTAATTGCATGTTGAATCCTCAAAAGCATGCGCATAATACAAAATGTTTAATTGTAATAAAGAAGCCAAAGCAGCATGGTATAGAGTGGTGCAACAAAGAACATGGTCTCTGTAAAAGTGAGCCTTTGTATGACTATAAAAAGGGACTCCATAGACTTATGGTGCTCAGTTTGCTCTCAGTAGTCAAGTGATTTCAAACCTAATGATCATTCTGGGTGTGTTTCTTCACATTGTACTGCATATACAAAGAAATAATGGGAAATGAGACTTCTGACTTTAAAGGCAATGGCAGAATTATTACAGGTTACTCACGAGGGAAAGTTTTGGGATCATTGTCAGAATATATAGAATGAACTGAGCATTTCTTGTGGTAAATGGCATTCATTTGGAAAAGGGCATGATGGCATTACTCATTGTTAACGTGAATAACTTTATATCCTCATTCCACCACAAAAATAAGGATAAAACAACAGACCAAAGTGCAAAAATGTTAAAAGCAGATTGTGTCCAAAGCAATACTCACTACTGAAGGATTTAATTTAATCAGTTCAACTATCAGGTCAGCAAAACTCTGACATAGTATGCAAATGATTTGAAACAGTACTTAGATTCAAGACTGGTATCTGTAGTTATTGAAGATTAGTCTTGGAAGTGAATTTAAGATTTCCGAAGGCATTTGAGATTGTGTTATGCATGGGAACCACAGGGAGAGATTATAAGAAGAGTGTAGGGCATGTTGGTGCAGAAAAAAGTCACAAAACATTATAATGGCTAAAAGAATGACAAAAGTAAAGCCAGCATTGATAGACATGGATCAATGTGGTTTTGTGGAGGGTGGTAAACATTTGACAACATTAACAGAACACTGATGATCCAGAGGGAAGCAGAATGTAAGAAGTTACCATTGTTGTTGGTGGGTCTTGATGGAACAAAGGCATTTGACAGAGTAAGCTGGGACTTTGAGCAGGGCAATGGAAGCATTTGCATTTCCTGAAAAATTATAAGGTTGATTAGGAGGATATATGAGTGATCCGAGGTGAAAATTAAAGTGGGTGGAGTCCTCTCTGATAATTTCTGCTTGAGCAGAGGAACCAGGCAGGGCTGTCCTCTTTCCACTTTGTTATTTGCATTATAATTAGAACCACTGGCAAAGAAAATGAGGGACTTAGAAATTCAAGGGTATAATTGGTATAGTAGTCAAGAAAAGCTGGCTCTATTTGCAGATGATATTATTTTATTTATTTATTTTATTTTTATTTTACATTTGTTAACAGGGAAAGTCCACTGGACACATGTCCTTTTTCAGTGGAGGCCTGGGGAGAAAAGCTCCACAGATAATTAACAACAAGGATCAATAGTGTTAGACAATAAACAAAAGATCATGTCAATTATAGAAAAAATACATCATAATTAAGAAGATACAAGTATAAAATATATGTGCATACAGACAAATTAGAAAAAAACATATGAACAGTATTATAGGGAAGATTTAAAACGCCTAGGTTTTTAAAAATAGTTAAGAACTTATGAGCTATAAGACCATTGGATAGGAAGAATACGACTAGCCTGGACTAGTACAGGAACATAACCATGCAGTATTGCAGGGAGGTTTTAGTGAACTTTTAAACTGTGTTAAGGAAGAGATGGCGGCTATATGAGCTGGAAGAGAGTTCCATAATTTGGATGTGTAATTAGAGAAGAGTGATTCCGCTGCTGTGTTGTTGGCTTTAATTACTTTAAAAAGGAATGTATTGCTAGAACAGAGAGTGGGGTTGAAGTAGGTTTTGCAATGAAGGTTTTTTTCTGGTACATACAGAATTTTATGAGCTAGTGTATGTTGATTGTAATGTAAGAGTTGGGGAAATTCTAGCCAGTTGAGCTGCTTTAAAGTTGTGTAGTGGTGTGATTTATATGGTGTGTGGGGGGGGGGGGGGGGGTCTGAGGCAAACCTGGCTATCTTCTTGTAACAGCATCCTAGTTTAGCTAAATCAGTTTTTTTGAGATTAGTAAGAATAGGGGAGGCATGGAGAAGTGTGGAGATGAGATGGGTGTGTGATATGGTTGTCTGAGTGTTTTGTAAGATACTGGCTCTATCGATAAAGAGTACCCACTTTTTTATGTACTTTCTTAATAGTGTGGGCAATGTAGATATCAAATCTCAAATTATTGTCAATCTCAACTCCAAGAAGTTTAGTGTGTGCTATAGGAGAGGTAATAATTTTATTGCTGGTCATGATATTAAAGGTAGGATCTAAGAAGGTGGATCTAGGTTTGAAGAGAAGAAGTTTAGTTTTGTTAGGATTCAGAATTAGTTGGATATTCGACATACATGTTTCAAGTGAGAGGAAAGGTAGCTGAGATAGTGTTTGGAGTTCATGTAATGAAGACGCAGCACAAAATGGAGTAGAATCATCTGCATACTGAATGACAGATGCATGAGGAGTAGAAGTGTGAAGGTTGTTAGTATAGAGAGAGAAGAGTAATGGGCCTGGAATGGAGCCTTGTGGTACTCAAAGAGTGACTGGAAGAAGAGGAGAGAGTTCTTGCTGCCACAGTACCGCTTGTTGGTAGCCAGTTAGATAGTGAATCCTCAATCAACTGGTTCCAAAGCTAAGACCTAGGTCAAAAAGTGTTTGGATAGCTATACTATGTTTAACCATGTCAAAGGCCTTTGACAGGTCTAGAAAGGCAGCTGATACAAATTTTCCATTATTTCTGTGGTTGTTTACTATGTTGGTGAAGGACATTAGAGTGGTGGTGGTACTGTGAAAAGGACAAAAGCCATGTTGAGTGATTGACAGGAGTTTGTGGGTTTGCAAGTAGTCCATAATTTGGGTATATATGCATTTCTCCAGGATTTTAGCTGTGGGTGATAGGATGGCTATTGGATGATAAACTGTCATTTCTTTGGAATTACCTCCTTTATGAAGGGGAATTATATGTGATATTTCCAGATTTTGGGGACAAGGGCTTCTGACAGGGATCTGTTAATTAGAATGGCTATTTGTAGGAATTCTGCATGTAATTTGTCAGATTCTTGTGTAGTGGGCTTAACTTTTTTGAAATAATTTTTAATCCTAAGAGTAGATACAGGCTGGAAGTGAAATGAGTAGTTGTTGCTATGTGTTTTACAGGCTTCTATGGAGGGGTGGTTATTAATATTACTTTGCTGATTAGATAGGACTAGAATGGTTTCAGTAAAGAATTTGTTAAACTGAGTGGGTATGTTCTCAGATATGTTTTCTGAGGTAGGGTTGGGAGTACTATGTTTACCTGGTAAGAGATTTTTGTTAATTGCTGCCCAGAACTTTTGAGGATTGTTTTGAACATGTATCTTTATATATGGTATAACATTTCTACCTGACAATTCCAAAAAGAGACAGTACAGTGTTGTGGAACATTTTGAGACAGTGTAAAATCTTTCAGGATACAAAATTAATGAAGCTAAAACAAAGCCAATAGCAATAAATTATGTACCCACATGGATTCACTTCATAACACTGAAAGCTCAAAACACTGAAACTCAAAACACTGAAAACACATATCATACCTATACCCCCCACAAAATTGCACTTCACTATCCTAAGTGCAATCTTGGAGTTGATATATTTAAGTAGCAGGGGGTGTGGGGGCACAGCCCCCCACATGGGGGGTGCAGGGGGTCTTGCCCCCCTGCTTACACTTGTTGGAAAGTGTTATGATTTATGTTGTTTAAACTCAGTATATGTATGATATATGTTTTCAGTGTTTCGAGTCTTAGTGTTTTGAGTTTTCAGTGTTTTGAAGTTTCAGTGTTTTGGTCTTCTATATTAGGAAATTTTCATTTTCGGTGTTTTGAGTTTTCAGTGCTATGAAGTGAATCCACCCACACAAATTGGTTCAGCAATAGCTGTATTTATGGGGACATGATAAAATGAAGTATTCTGTAGTGGGGATTAAAATGATTTTGCTGTGGCAGTTAAGTATATGTGGGAGGAGACTAAACAGGAGATAATACAAAAACTGTGAAAATGGAAGCTTTGTTATATGGTTATGTAAGATACAAGCAGTCAAAATGATTTTAGTCCCTTTAATCATATACAAAGGTCAGGCATACTTTTATCAACCAGAGGAGAAGTGTTGGATAGCAAAGAGCTGAAGAACTTTATCTGTGAGGGAAAGACGGCAAGAGTCAAGTGGGATAAGCTGATTCTTCCAGCAAAACAGGGTAAATTGGGATTACTCGATTTGCAGGGGTATTTTACAGCTACACAGTTAAGTCTCCTATACATAGCACAAGCAGAAAACTATAATTCAAAGTGGAAATACATAGCACAATCAGAAAACTATAATTCAAAGTGGAAAGAGATGATAATGAAACAGGTGGAGAAGCTCAAGAAACAAGGAGAGACTGGGATTTTGGATGCAGGGCTTTAAGGAGAATAACAGTAACCATGCAGAATATTATATTCATAAGGTAGCAGAAAGTATTCTAAGAACTAAGCCAACACTGGAATGGAGAAAGGAGATTCTGCCAATAGGAATGACTGTAATTAGACATCTAGATAGTAGGCAAGAGTTGGCTGGAATTTATTGGAGTAAACTGGCAAAGGAAAAGCATTGGGAGCAAATAATTTATTTAGACTGCAGCTTAGAGACTGCCTTCCCTATCAAAGACTGAAATGAGAATATTGACAAAGAGAAAAAAATAGGGGGTCCTAATCTAAATACCAGCACTGGTAGAGTTTTTGGTAGAGTTTTTAGTAGCATCTAGAAGAGAATTTCCCATTAAAAAAAGGAAGTTAGTAGTGTATGTAAAATATTGCATGATAACTATATGAATCGATCAGAGGAGGTTAGAAAGGATTGGGAAGAGAGATTAGATAAGCAATTCACAAAGAAAGAATGTGAGGATATATTTATATCTCCCAAATATGCAACAAAATGTAGAAGATTTAGCATTTTTGCTTGGGCTTGGAAATGTTTACATAGATATTTTTATACCCCAAGTAGACTCCAGAGAATTTTTCCTCAGGTCAATAGCAAATGTTGGAGATGTGATGATGAAGAAAGAGGTACTTGGGACCATATTTTCTAGGAGTGTGGTGGGTTAGCAGACTTTAAGGATTCTCTGTCAGAGATGATGGGTGGGCAGATTGGTGTGACGAGGGTGATGATTTTTCTTAGCTATGATATAGAAATGGAATTGCATAGACATGATAAGGCCTTGCTGTGTGTCTAATTATGGTGGCTGCCAAAAAAGCAATTACTAGAAAATGGAAATAAAAATCTAAACCAACTATATTAGAAGAAGTGAATATAATAACAGAGATAAAACAACTGGAACTGAAATCTTCAGAAAAGGATAGGAGCAAACTACATAAGAAAAAAAAGGAATTGTTGGAACAATACATACAGGGGAGGAATGAAGTTTAGAAGAAGGCAGGACTTAAATGAGCTATATAATGTCTGCCTGAAAATGATTGGGTAGATTATAAGTGATGTAAAATGTCGGTGTGGTTTGTTTTCATTTATATAAATGTATGATTGCTTATGTCATAAGTGATGGTCTAATAAAGATGTTTCTTGTTTAAAAAAAAGGGGCAGGAATTGAATAATGTATGTAATGTTGCTTAGATTATATGATATATAGGAATATATGTGTATAATGTTTGTTGATGTTAATTTATTAATAGTTCGATTACTTTTGTATAAATGTAAATTTGCCCATGTCACGAGTGATAATAACGGTGTTAAAAAATACCTGGAAATCCTGTAAAAAATGCATCACTGTAACAGCAAAAATCACCTCCAATAATCCCCTATCTATAGAGGCTAAACACCTCTGCTGTAGAAAAGTGAGACATATAAAAGAGCTAGTCACATTAAAGAAGAGGGCAAAATACTAAATATGTTTTGAAAGATATAAGGCTCTATGAAAATGAAACCAAACTGTCAATGTTATCAGTTCAGTGAGTAGCTAAAATGGTAAAATCATTTATATCTAAAGTTGTGATAAGGAAAGTTGATGTGAAGATTGATAAAATTATGTAAATATATATATATATATATATATATATATATATATATATATATATATATATATATAGATAGATACATACCACCACTTCAATTGCTATCTGGTGTAGGACTGAAAACGGTGCACAGAACAACCTTGAATATCACCACAAAAGGCTCCAGCACTCCATTATTCCTTTTTATGTATGGTTTGTTGAGGATGTGTTTTTGGTTTTGCCAGGCACTACAGAAACTTTACATGAATTTGTTGAGTATTTACATTCCACAACTAGTTTTCTGACATTTACTCTGACCTCCTCTTCTACATTTACTGATTTTTTGAATGTGCATGTAATGATTACTGAAAATGCATCGAAAGGGCATGAATCCAAAATAATGTGCTAAAAGGACAGTTCTACAGATATGCCCATCTAAGTGCTGATGATAGAATTATGTATGAATAGAATAGAAAAGGTGATTTAAAGAATAAAACTGAATGTAAAGTGATGAAGTGGATTCTAGAATTATATTCAGATGGTAGGAGGGTACTTAATGGAACTATCCCTTTAAGACCAATTCTTAGATCACGTGACCTGGTGAGGTAACTGTGTTTAAAAGATGCTTTGTTTGTAACAGTTTTTAGATCTGATGAAGCACCTGTTTAGAAAGGTGTGAAAGCGCTTATCAGAATGTTAGCATTGTTTTTATGGTTTTATTTTCCTTCTTTGAATAAAATCTATAATTTTAAACAGTAACTGCCATGGTTGACTGGTTGGATTTACTTCTGTTTTACCTTTTTGTATTTAACCAGTCTTAATCTGAGTCTACAATACCTTTTCTCTACACTTTATATCCTTTCTTACCCAATACTATGCGCTTGCTTTTTATTATCCCTTTAGAAAAAACACAGGTTTTTCACATCTTTGCTTGAAAAACACCTGTAAAAACAAAATGAATGCCCCACTTCATCAATGTAGGGGGGCAATGTATTTCTTGTTATTAGTAATAGGACACTGACTAGAACTGATTCTTAACTAGATTAAAGAAATTTCATATTGGGCTTCACTCTGAATTACTTCCATTGTTAGCAGCATCAGTGGAGATGTACACAAATAGTAGGTGTGTCAGCTTTATGGCAATGAAATATGAAACTCTTATTTCATAATCCTCAAGTTTTGACACATTTATAACAAAACTACATAGATAAATATAAGTCCATGGGTAAATTTCAGGGTAGAGTCATGTACTAACATGACATTTTCCCATCACGTTCATAGTTGTAGTGTCTCTGGGATAGCAGTAAAGGTCATAGCTATATTCATTCTACTTTATATATTACATATACTTTGAATCAGTCTCATATGTCTCATGTCCGTAGTACACAGTTCCAAATATGACGGAAGCCCATGGAGAGTAAGAAAGAATCATTTTCTGTACGTCTGTGAATAGATCATTTCAGTCTCTGATTACTAAGTTAATAAACATGGCTTTTTACTACTAAGCTCTGAGGCATGTGCATTAAACAGTTGTACAGTCAATTTCTATATAACATTTTTCCTAAAACACAAAGAAACTGTAGAGAGGTCAGTAATTCAACAAGGAATCTATGCCTTGGGCAGAATTATTAATTATACAATAAAAGACTCATTATTATTCAAAAATAAGCACACTGATTGGATAGCCCAACCAGTTTCCCCACTGCAAATTGAGCATATACCAAAAACATTCGGCTTCTGAAGTACCATTGAATAGCCAGACTTTCTATAAGTATATACTGAATAACAGCATTGTAAACCTCTTTTACTGTTGGCAAAGCAAAATATGAGAAAAATCAGATATGTTCCACAAAGCTTAAGAAATAGAATCATACATGATTTTCCTCTTATTTTTTATGCTGTCCCTCATAAAAATTATGTTTATTTTAAACAGTTTAAAAAAGCAGCAATGGAGATTTTCTTTTCTTCATCACTTCTCTTGCACTACACCATTGTACAGTGCAAGCATGGAAACGTAATTCCTGTATGCATGCACAGTACACCAGCACACAGAATGCAATGCAGAACAAGACTGAAGGGATGTTATACAAAAACATTATTTAAGAAAGGTAAGCAATTTTCTTCTGAAATAATTTTATTGTATAACATCAATAATCCACTTCTGATTGTGGTTATATCAGGATTTACCCAGAGTTGCATTTGTTTAATCACTCAGGATTCACCCTTATGATCTAACCACACCAAACACGGGTAAGTCTTGATATACCCCCACACAGTCATAGATTATTGTTAAAGTATAGGATTCACCAATACCCATTTAGCACAGTTTTGTAAAAACAGTACTGTATGAAATACAACAGAGATCCACTAAACATCAAAGATCAGCTCAGAAGCATCAGGAGTTAATCATGTTCTACAAATGTTTAATACTCATCTGAGATAAAACCAGTATTGACACCCTCCATCATCACTATTCTAAAATCTTACTTACTTCTGTTGGGATTGTCTGATTCAGCTTTGCAAAGCTATGAATATCTCTTCAACAGGCATTTAACTACACTAGAAAACAAAAATTTGACAAAATATTAGGGTGATTTCTCCAACCTTCCTTGTAAAAAACTGTCATGAACTCTAGAAGTGATATCCTGTTAAAATAGATGCAAGAAATGCAAGTTAGTTCTTAGGACTAATATCTAAGAAATGGGGGAGGGGGGTAATAGGTATTTACCACTATTACATGTGATGAAGCCAGTGCATCCTCATGTATCCTGTACCTTCGGCACTAATGCTCCAAGCTGTCATCAAGCACCATTGCTCTCCATCATAGCTCAAAATACAAACTCAACAAATGTGTAAGAAGAATCACAATGAAGTCAGAAGTTACACTGGTATCTCAAGTACTAGTGCATCACAAGTTTTCTTTAGACCCACTGTGGATTGTTTGTCTGTTTTCTGGTATTTATCATTGCCAGAATCATTTCTAGGTTGAGTGTGGTTAATGAACACAAATAATTATTCATGAAAGGAACAAAAGTATGCAAGTTGCTGGTGCAGGAAACTTAGCTAGCCATGTGATTTATGCTAAGGTCTTAAGGAAAGTAAACCAGCTAGGCAATGTCAACATACACATTTAAAACCTCATACTCTTCCTTACTGTTTCTCCTGAGTTCTGCCACCGACTTATGAATATAAGAACAAGCATTTCGGTAGTTCTGATAGTTTTTCCACTATTTGTGTGCTTCTTTCTAGTTTTCCTTTTTTGGTTTGTGTTTTGTTAAGTAACTACATCTTTTTCCTTCTCCTTTGTCTACATGTACTAATACTACATGACACACATTTTTTTTTCTTGTTGTGGTCTCCAAATAGATTCTTTTACATTTTGGAAGTATTTTTTAACTCTGTCATCAGAAATAAATGGAATTGCTGGCTTACAATTTCTGTAGTGAGTCTGTACGGATGTGTTCGGCAGTGATATATAACCTTACACAACCATGTTTTATTAGCTTATGAAATCAAGCTTTCCAACAGATGAAGCATTTGTAGCAATATTTTTCCTAGGCCATACATCTGTTATTGAAACAGAAACAGTGCCCTGCTTGTATAATCAACATTGTCAGATAGACCTTTGAGGGCACCATACAAGACATGATTCATACAGACAGATGCAAACTTAGAAAAATGGCCCACTTCACTTTAGAAACAGATGAGCAGTAAACAAGAGACTTACAGCCAAAGAATTATATACCTGGAATGATGAAGGCCGCAGTGCAGAAATAACTGCACAATACTGCCTTAATTGTGTGAGCTTAGTGTATGATTAGAGACTGGTAAAAGGAAATCCAGAAGCAACAGTATTCATCTACTGTTCTGAGATCATGGCTCTCAGGAGTATTTGATTCATACTCTTAGCACCACTTAAGAGATATTCTTACCACAAATTAAGTACAGACCTCACCTGTTCAGACCTCATTTTTCATTTGTACTTTTAATGATGTCTTTAACTGTACTTCAACTGCGTTATTAGTCCCCTGAGATAAGATTAAATTTAGAAAATGTGAAACCTTTCACCAATGATAGTTGGAACGTTTCTTTCTAATTTATTAATTCTTCTAGTAATGACAAGACTACATTCCCTCATTTTAATCATTTATCCCCTGCCTTGACTTTCTCAGCAGATCTAAGGAATCTGTCTCAGTCCCTCAGGGGTCTGTTATTTCAGCAATGCTCAAGGAAAGAAACCTTATTTTACATCAATGTAGTAAAAGTCAGGAGCTAAGCTATGATGTAGTATGCCTGTCCCATGAATCTTGAATAAAATAAATGAGGTGGGTTATAGATAATAGTTCAAAATTGTAAAACAAAAACCCTGAGGTCATGAACCATGGAAACCACTGACAGAGGATTTAAGGAAAAAAGTAGGGAAGCAATCACGCAATAATAAATAATTTAACAGTTTTAGATAGTGCGTACATCTGCATGTGTATGCATGATTGTTATCAGTTTTTGGTACTTCTGTTATTGCCATTCAATGCACATTCTACAGAAGCTGTCTGTTTCCAGATACAATCTGGGTGAACATTTGCATCCTGACAGTAATGTGTACCAAAAGAACAAAACAAAACAATAATACAAGCCAGCAATTGGTAATGGCTTTTAAAAGCTGGTAGAATATACAATATAATGTGACACAAAAACTATAACCTAGGTAGGAAATTATAAACAGACAATGAGAATATACAAAGTGTGAGAGGTTCGAGGAATGTAAAATAGTTATTGTGACTACATACATTTACTGAAAACTAAAACAATGAGTTAGAATTTCTAACTTCAGGGAATCACCTGATGCATTTCAAATGATACAATCAGGCACATACACTCAAGGCCTGCATAGGATCCAAATATACTGGAGGGAATAATGCAGTCAAGAATAAATGCTAGGCTGTGCCATAAAATATGCAGCATCATCTTTTACAGACTTTGGTTTACCTGAGACAGGTTACAAGCTGCAAAATTACAGCAGAGTTAGATCACAAAAATACTAATGTGTGCCACAAGGGGATGAAAATAAATGGAGTTTACTTCCTTTAGTTTCAGGTTGCAACTTGTATTAAGACAAAATCTGTGACTAGAAACTTATGTGGCAGGAACATAAGCCATAAAGATTACACGTAGGCCTTCTGGAAATTAGGAAACTGCATGATGCAGGAGAAATGAAACAGTCCTGCATACCACCCGTGAAATATTATGCCAATCCCACTAAATTGTACAAGTTCAATCTTTAATACATCCCATAACAGAAGTACTGCTAGCAACTAAGGATGAGTTTGCTGACATTATGGTCACTGAGCAAGACCTGCCAGATTTGTATCCCAGCACTGTGTGATTCAGGTGGTTGTAAGGATATTTGCCTATATAGAAAGCAGATAATTTGAAATGTTTGCTCTTTTGCTGAAGCACGGTGATGTTCTATTACCTTCAATGAAATGTAACTTGGTGATGGTATCTTCCTGAATAGTAGCATCATCTTTTCTCATGCTGGTCTGACTGGTTGTTATATATTTACTTTGGTCTAACACACTCATCACCCACATTCAGTTGCTCCCCTAGAGAAGGGTTTTGGAACTACAGATATGCAGATGTTATTACATCTCTGTCATAATTCACCTTGTTACCATACCTGAGAACTGTTGACAATGGGCCAACCTTTAAATAGTTGTTACATAATATTCTCATGTTGTCAGTGTAATATTCATTCCAGTGCTACAACAGGAACTTGGAGATGAAGATCTTACTGATTTGACATGACTTTCTATGACACACATGCATCATCAGTCGGATTTGTGCACTGGTTAATGGCAGAAGTACAGAATATCTGTTTACATCACTGTCAGTCCATATGCAATACAAAACCCATGCTAAAGGAGGGAAAATATCAAGCAGTATTTTATTAGCCCTCTTTTTTTAATAAAAGGAGTGTGTCTGGAGTGGACCACTATTTTTTTAATATTATCCAGGCTGTATGTCAGCAATAAAAAAAAAAATTATGGAGTGGGGTGGTTTTACAGGACTCAGGTCTAGTCGCAGGCAGCATTGTCTGCAAAACAACATGGCTTATCATTGGAAACACAGTAAATAAGAGATATCAAAAGTTTTGTGAGCTTAAGGAAAAAAAGATTTTGCAGGGGATAAGCCTCCTTGCACCACTCTGTGTCGGAGTTGCACCCCTCATAACCTAGTTTCATATATGCCCTTACCTCAAGTGAGCGAATCAGCCATAAGATACTAAAAAAAAAAAAAAAAATGAACCAAGAATATGTTGATGAGTAATAATTTCTCTTAGCCCATATTTGTGAAATTGATATTACTGATCCTTCAAGAGACCATTTTATAGTATCTATTCCCTCTATTCCTGCTCCCAGAGCATACAATATAACATAAATAAATCAGAATGTATGTAGTAATATGTTCTGCCCAGTGCCAGACTTTGGTCTCACTCACTGACTGAGAAAGTGAATTCATTAATTATATTTATTTATTGTTTGTTTGTTTATTGATTTATTGCTTGCTTTTGACTGGGAAGGTGATAGCATCCCTAGGAACCCCTTTTTTGGTTTATTATTTTTATTAACATCACACATTGCATAGTGACATGAATGCACATTCAGTTATAAAACAGAAAACAAACCATTACAACATTTTTTCTTTGTACACTTTATACAGACATTTTTTTGTCTTAATTATACAGTTTAACATTACAGGGCGGCCACGGTGGTGCAGTGGTTAGCATTACCGCCTCACAGCAAGAGGTTCTCCGGTTCGATCCTCGGCTGGGGTGCCTTCTGTGCGGAGTCTGCATGTCCTCCCTGTGGTCGCGTGGGTTTCCTCCGGGTGCTCCGGTTTCCTCCCACATCCCAAAGACATGCTGCAGGTGGATTGGACACTCTAAATTGGCCCTAGGTGTGCATGTGTGTGTGCCTTCTGTGGAAGGTTGGGCACCGGGCTGGCAACTCGACACTGTAAAACTTCACTGCCAATTAATGTGCGGACATGGTGATCCGCTGTGGCGACCCCTAACCGGGAAAAAGCCGAAAGAAGAAGAAGAAGATACAGTTTAACATTACATAGATTGCTCAAGTACTGCCTTGCTTGAAATGTCCTCTTCCTGTATAGATACCACATATTCCATTTATTTTTATTTAGTTTACTACTTTCCTTTAATAAAGATCCTAACTCCAGTTCTTTATTTTCTTTTCAATGTTCAACAATGCTGTTTCAGTTGGTTATGCTTTTTTTCTGTAATATACAGTTGGTTTTGCTTTTGATTTCCATTTCCAGGAAACTACTTTTTTTCAGGCAACATTATTAGATTTAGAAGATCCTTATTGTGCCTAGGCAATTTATATCTCAGCTCAAAAGAATCATTTTGTTAGTTATCATAATTTGCTCCCCATCATTTCTGATAAAGTACCCTGCAAGGAATTTCTAAAATCTATCAACTCATTACATTTCCAAAAAGCATGTTTCCAGGTACCCTTCTTTTTCCCATCCCAGCTACAGCAATTGCTATCTATCTGTGGAAAAATTCTTTGAAGTCTACTTGAGGTATAAAATTACCTGCCCAAACACTTCCATGGAAAAACCCTAAACTTTCTAGAGTTCATTGCATACCTGGAACCATGTAAATATTCTTCCATTGTTTTTCTGTATATTGACTTTCCATTCTCAATTCCCAGTTTTTTCTAATCTCTTCTCATTGATTCTTGTAGTTATGCATTATTTTATATGCCTTAGTAATTATCCCTTTTTAATTAGTTTCTGTTGTAAACTCAACTATAAACTCAGCTACATCTGGTCTTTCATGTAACACTCCCCATCCCTTTCTCTATGCCTCTACTTTGTTATCAATCCTAGGTAGACAAGGCAGTCTCCAAGCTGCAGTACGAACTTCAGCTTGGCTCCAACCCAATCGCTGACTTTTCCCTCCATAGTTATTTGCTCCCAGTATCTTAGCTCCTTTGCAAATTTTTTGTCAATTGATTCCATCTCTCCCTTGTCTATTTTCTGTACCCCTGCTCACAGTCATCCCTAATAGTAAAATCTCTATTCTCCATTCACATGATAGCTTAGTTATTAACATATTTTCTGCTAGTTTGTAGGTATAATATTATGTATAGTTGTTATGCTCTCCTTAAGCACCCAGGCACTGTTTTAAGCCATGTCCCAGATAAGCATCATAAGGAATTAAGATTGTGTCACTGATCATAACTTGTTTATTATGTGCATGAAAAACAGGTTTCAGGAAATTTACCTTGTTAGTAAAGCTCAAGAGGATAATGTCTTCAAATCCATTTTAAGGCTACGTAACAAAATGCTACTATGACTGGTGACCCAGTCATAAATCATAAATTATTTGTCATAAATAGGCCTTGCTTCATGGCTAGAAAAAGCAAGGGCAGTCAGCCATCATTCAAATTGCACATTGTTTTAAAGTACACCTTTTACCCTCTGACATTTATTTGCAGGAGTTGGATAAAAGGTAGATTTACATCAGACACCATACAAATCTAACTACTGTATATTATGTGGTGGATAACGCATGCAAGCTGGACAGCTAGACAAATTTATTGACATTTAGCGGTAATAGGTAAGATAACTGGTTTTCCTTTCGTTTTGAATTTTCCGGCAGAAAATGACAACTGCTGAAGCGTATGTGCAAAGTTCTTATATTTGAAAATCTCAATAATAAAATTGGTATGTGGAGTTTCTTGGTATTATAGGGACATATTGTGTTAATTTTTAAGCATTATAATGTAAGTCTGATTATTGGAAGATGTTGTCCATATGCTGAATCTGTGCAAGAATAAGAGTCCAGTGCATGCTAACTTATTACTAATGCTGAATATTCTGGTAGGTTGTCCATATTTGAAATTTCGCAACAGCATGTTTAAGTTGTGTACATTTATATTAATCTTATTATAGCTTGAAAGGTGGTGCGCGTTTATAGACAATTTCAGAAGTAGACTATGCTTAATTTGAGAGATAGGATGCCTGTTCTGAATTTAGGATACAAATACAACAGCTCTCTGTGCAAATATCTGACAAGATATAAATGTATGCTTGTAATGATCCATTAGGGTCTAGAATAAAGCCAGGGTACTATAAACTCTGCATTTTGCTCATGATAAAATCAGCAGAGTACCCAATATGCCATGATTACTAAATAATAATAGTACTAAGTATAATGCATTTTGATTTTGCCTTATTATTATTTTTTTTTATGACTTCTGTAATATGTATTAGATATTTATTGATCAGTACTTGAGGATGGCTAAACCTGGAAGAAAAATATTTAGGTTCACTGGCAAGTACTAGGCTAGCTACCTCTGTGTCACATTTTAAGCCTAGACAATTTCTCTTTGGGTGCTCAAATTAACCTATTTTAGAGTAGTCTTATTCATTCCATGGTCAATAATTATATATTACCCCCTAAAGATAATAAGTGGGATCATACTATAGATAATTTGAGGAGGCCCATGCATGGGGTAAAGCATTTAGGCGCTACAGATGTCCATTAGTAGTACAGGGGGCTGTCCTGGGGTACATTTTCTATTATGCATCCATAGATCCAAGTTGTGCTTGAATTTGACAGGCATGAGCTTTGTTATACATGGGTGAGAAATCTGTTCCAGAGCAGTGGTATCCTCTATGAGATGCTCCTCTCCATCCAAACCGTTCTGATAATATTACAGAAGAGGTTAAGGTCCATAAACTGAGTATTTCTGATGCTCTTTGACTTGTTGATCTGTAGGAGGTCATTCAGTATTGGGCCGAAGGATGCCTTGCATACCAGACACAGGTCATCTCTTAGCAGGCTGTAGTATACAGAGTATAGTGACAGGGCTTTAAGATTGTCTGTGTAGGACATATTGTTTGGGTCTATATCAGAACATCAAAGTATTAAAACTTCGAATGTTCTGATATCGAACACTGTTCAGCAAACGCTAAGAATAGCAAAGCTGCAGAACTGCGAATTCTTTCCTCTGGAAAAAATTTGGTTGGCCATTTCTGTGGCTTCGCTATTCTTAGTGCTGTGGTGGAAAGCTATGGGTTGGGTTCAGGTAAGTGTGCGATTGTTTTTACGTTAGGGTTAGGGGTTTGTTAAGTGAGTTAGGGCGTGGATTAGGCGTGTGTGCGATAGTAACAGACTTTAGGGTTAGGGGCGGTTTAAGTGAGTTAGGGTTAGGGCGTGGGTTAGATGAGTGTGCAGTAGTGACGGACCTTAGGGTTAGGGTTTGGGTTAAGGTAAGTGGGTAGATAGTAGTGTATGTTTAGTTTAGTGTAGTGTTAGATGTAGGAATTTAAGTGTATGTGTGTGGTTGCTGTTTGTTTGATATCTTTTGTGTTGTGTGTATGTATTTTGGAGCAGCAAATTTTTTCCATGGGAAAAAATTCTCTGTTCTGAATGTTCGTTATTTTCATGTTTAGATGTTTTGGGGCCGATGAAATAACATTCACTATTTTAATCTTTCAATAACGTGGTATAAACACTATTGTTTAGTCCTGTCCTTTTATCCTTTTAATGAGTTATATCTGCGGGAATTCCATTTGCTGCATGCATATGGACAGATGCATGCCAAAGGGGGCATTATACTCAATGATTGGCCACTGAGGGCTGAGTAAAGGGAAACAATGGCATCTCTAGATCTAGAAACAATTGTTTTGTTTATAAGCTGCACTCTTAGGGCCATATTGACAATGTGGTAGTTCTGCATGGTAGATAACTTCCCATAGGATATGATAATGTATTTTTTGGCATTTAGTTTCAGTCCATTATTTTGCCGCTAGTTTTTTTTTTTTAAGACAAACCGTACTGCAGGATGGCTAAGTCATTTGGGGATCAAGACTGCTCCTAGATTGCAGCTGTCTGCAAACGTAGTCAGCCAGAGCCCTTTGTTATTGGCTTTTACTTTAGAAAAGTAGATGCTGAACAGGAAAGGTCCCAGCATTAAACCTCAAGGAACTCCACTGGTGACTGGTTTCTTTTTGAAAGTATCTTCCTCTATTGTGACCTCATGTGTCAATCTATGCACCAGATGGCAATCCAGCTAGTGACATGAGGGTTTATTTAGAGTTTATTTAACTTTTGTACTATGCTGGGGGGGATTGTGTCAAAGGCTGTGGTGTGTACTATTTTGTGCCCTCTTCTTTTGCTTTGGTGACCTTTTTAAAAAAGTCCATCAGGATGAGTAAGCATGACCTGGCCTTGACAAATCCAAACTGAGGCAACTCCAGTATTTACAGGTTCCCTATGTCCTTACTGTTTATTTCCATGATAAGTTTTCCATGGCTTTGCATATGAGGCTGGTCAGACTTATGGGTGTGTAGCTGCCTGGGTCTTGAAAGGTCATTCCTTATGCAGTAGAATAACTGTAACTGTTCTCCAATTGCTTGGTACAAAACCTGCATGGAGGATGAGGTTAGATAGTATTTTTAGAGGGGTGGCTAAGTTATGTTTTATGCTATTTAAGATGCATTCAGAGATATTGTCAGGGCCCATCAGACCAGTATCCTTAGCTTTTGATAGCACTTTTAGGAATTGGTCTTGTGAGACAGCTGGAGGCAAGATGGCTTCAGGTATTCCTTGAGGGATAGATGGAGGGGAAAAAGGGGTAAAGGTTGAGTTTGATTTATTGGCCAGTATTTTCATGGTATCTTCAGCCTTAGTGTATGTCACATCCATACCTTTCAACCTCATAGTACAAGAAGAATGGAGAAAGTCTAAAATAATGCTGTGACAGGCCCAAAAATAGGGACACATTTTAAATAGTATTCTTATAAATGCAGAAAGTTGCTAGAATAACAGGATTTGTTTTAGTATGCATTTTTCAAAAGATATGAAATATGAAACACAAATGTATGTTTTTGCTTCATGACTTCAATCTTCTGACATTTGTCAGAAAACCACAAATTTTATGAGGAGCAGACCAAAAGTGTGAGAAAAATCTAGACATACTGCAAAAATCTGGACAGTTGAGAGGTACTCACATCTTTCACAATCACTTCAGCACATTTATGCATTGTGATTCTGAAATTCCGAAAAAAAACTAAAAAAAGGCCTTGTAATTGCCTTTGGATGGATAGCTATTTTAGCCTCAGACATATCTTTCCTGGATTTTATTGAGTTTCTGAGTTGATTGTTTATTCCAGTGATGAGGGCTCTATCATTCTGAAAAGTATTACTACTTTTGGTCAAAATTTTCTTCCTTTAATTGTAAAGTTTGCTGATATTATGGTTCCACTAGGGGATTTTTTTTCCTGTGGTTTATCCTGTGCTTGTTTCTGCATTTGTGCAGCTGTTTACATGCCGGTATAGTGTGGTGGTGTACATTTGTGCATAATCAGTAGAGTTAACTGGGTTTGGTAGAAATTTGAAGCTTGCCAATGTATCACTTGGGAGTAAATATTTTGTCTTTAAGATATTTTGAAAGGCACCTTCAGTGGAAGGGGTCCCTGGTTTCACTTTTATTTCAAAGTAGACAGTTTTATGGTCAGACTTAATAACTGCCAAAGATATGTAAGGAAGGATGCAAGATTTGTTTGACTAGAAAAGCTCAACCAGACTCTCCCACAACTTGCTGTATGGGAAAGGTTCGTCTGTTTTTGCTTTCTTGTATTTTGTGTTGCTTTATTGCCTTCGTCTGTTTTGTATATTGTGATTCATTTTATTTACGCTGTGTATTACTTGTATCCTGCTTTTAATTGCATATTTAAACTAGGAAAGAGACCACAGCTGTGTCTCTTGTGAGGCACAAAGAAATTAAAACAGGTCAATTAAGTTTAATTACCTGTGAACTGAGGGTGGAGCTAGGAACTAAACCTTCTATTTAAGAGGTAAAATAAAATGGTGCTTACATATTATTGCAACCACATTCCTAACATAAGTAGTGTCTGTTTTCCCAGCCCTTCTCCTAACGAAAAATGTTCATATGTAAGTACCCTGACATATTGTACAACATAACCTGATTTAAATGGAGTGGTTGTGGGACTCCGGTCTCTGAAAGAGGAACAGCTTCTGTTAAAAGAGGTTTGGGCTTCGTTTACAACCTGTTCAGTGCTTTATCCAAAGCTTTGACATTGTGCACAGCCTTACAAATTAAACTTTCTACAATTATCCATTGACATACAGATTGATTTACAAAAGTGGAACTCCATGTCTGTGTGCACATATTTATTTCAATGTAAATGTTATTAACTTAGCGATACATATGTCATCAGTCTCTGTTGCCACCATCTCGGATGGATTATCCTCTTGAATATGGCACTCTTCTGTTTATTTGCAGATACTGCACTAAGATACTTATATCTGAATCATGAATGTTTTGTCAAATGTCATTTTAGGAGGGCTTGAGCTCAGTCATTTATCCGCATATGTGTTTTAATTTTAATGCTGTCCAGGTAAACTGTATGCAGTTGGCTGACTGTAATACTTTATGAACATTCTGTGTCTGTTGGTTCGGATTTTTCTCCAGTGGTTACTCATTAAATGTTTTCATAAATGTGACAGGTTAAGCATGACTCAGGAACAGTGTGGTATTTGTATGTTTTCTGTTAACATTATGTTTCAGTAAGTAAAGTAAGTAAGTAAGAAACATCGTTTTGCGAAAACAAAACTAATTAGAACAGGTTAGGAATGTGGTTGCAATAATATGCAAGTACCAATAGAACATTCCAAGGCTTTACTAGAAAAGCTCATTTAGACTCTGCCACAACTTGCTGTAGGAGAAAGGTTAGCCTGTTTTTGCTTTCTTGTATTTGTTGTTGCTTTATTGCCTTCTTCTATTTTGTATATTGTGACTAATTTTCTTTACACTGTGTTTTACTTGTATCCTCCTTTTATATGCTTATTTAAACTAGGGAAGAGACCACAGATGTGTTTCTTGTGAGTCTTGCAGAAATTGTTTTTCCCCACACTCCCACCCTGTTGCTGTTGTGTTTTAAAACTCAACTGTTTTTTAGTTGTCTGCCCCTTATGTTAATTTGACCATATATGTGCCTCCCTCTCCTATGTCATTGGCTATAGTAAGCACAAAATTATCATTTTGTGAAATCACTCTCTTTCAACTATTTAAATTTATTGGCCATCTCACTGTATTCTATAGAACTAGAATACAAACTGCCCACTCCTTCCAATCTATCTTGCTCTTTTAAAATTAGTGGTTATTCACTTAGCTAAAGCTTAAGTTACCCCCTCTTTCATATCTAACTGCTTAGTGCACACTGCAGCTTTTAGGATATTAACCATTTTTTCCATCTTACCTTTAACATCTGCAACATTTACTCCAAGACCACCAATTATTGGAGGGATCACATTCTGCCTCTCAGTAGTCATCTCAGGATTAGTGCTTCTGTTTTGCACCTGGTGAGAGATGGAGCATAGGAACATTATTTCCTGGGGACTGCTGAGCTGATCACCGGATAGCCTATAAACTGCTTCATAGGTGCCAGTTTGAAATTTGTGCTTATATTTGCTGCTGGTGAGAGAAGAAGCAGAGTGTACAGATTTCTGTCTCTTTCTGGTTGGAAAGTGAATGTTCTGTGCTTGATATTCCTGATTGGTCTGGTTGCTATTCAGGGCACCTACCAGGAAAAAGCTACAATAAGCCTACAAACCCTTACATTATCTGGGACAAGACTGTGGATCACCAATCAGACTGTGGATCACCAATCAGGCTGTGGCCTGCTTCTCATCATGGGACTGGTGCTACTGTTTTGGTTCTGGTGAGAGTAGAAGCAAAGGAGCATTGTATCCCAGTAGAGTGAAGCTGTGGTGAGACCAATGCTAGTAGTAGTCAGGCAGTAGCCATTCAGGTGACTCCCCTCTTTTCATCATTCTTGACAAGTTAATTTTTTCTTTGCCCTAAGTACTGCTTGATTTGCTTCTAACTTGAGAATGACTGCCTAAATACTTTGGCCATAAATCAACAGGGCCTACTTATTAGTTTCTGCTTAAGTGTTTGGCAGTGCTCTATATAGTCACAGACACTTTGAGTTGATAATTTTCCTGTAAAACCACCATTGAAATTTCACCAATACCTAGTTGCACATAGGACAAGTAGTTTGCAGTGACAAGCACTGCCCCCAAAGTTGTAAACCGGATACTCCTTACATTATTTTAGATGCTCACTCAAACTGTCTAATCAATAAAAAAGAGTGTGTTGCCATGGATATGAACTTTCTCACTATCTCCATTACCAGCTTGATTGATATGGTCATCCTGAGGCAATGTAAAAGTTACCTCATGTTTACTGATAACCAGTTAATTCTCAAACAAACTGATGTGGTATGTATAAGATGTATTTACACAATGTCACTGGAGGTTGCTAGTAGTACATATGCTGCACCCATCACACATGATTCAAAGCAGACACACACACCCACATATGTTGAAGCACTTATATGTAACTTTCCAAACCCCAAAGACCTCCTAGATGAAGTACACATAACAGACACACTCAGCAACCCCGAATGCACTCTTTCAGAAGAATACCTGCATCAACACATATAGCCACATCTCATGGAGCCTCTAAGGCAATCCACCAAAGAATCCAACATTCTAGCCATTGCAAACTCCATTGTGAGACACACTGATGTCCTTCTCACCAGGCTGAGTAAGGAGAAAGTCACATTTCCTTGCATATCAGAGGCCAGAATCGACCACATTATGCAAGAACTCAGGTCATTGGACCACAAATACCAGTATGACTCAGTCATAGTCCATGTGGGTGTAAATAACCTAAGACATACCTCTCTAGACTATATGAAGAGAGACATCATGGAGTTATGGGAATATGTGTCCCAGGCTGGTATAAGTCTAACATTCAGCAGCATTTTACCTTCTCCAAGGATAATCCCACAATATGAACAAGAAATTACTGACTTTAATAATTGGCTTAATTTCTGGCGTCATTCTAAGGGGGTGCAATATTTATCAGCATGGAAGGTGATGGTCAGCAGACCACACTGTTTTGCCAGGGCTGGGCTTTCGAATATTAGCTAAAGCGTTGTCCCCCCCCCCCCCCATAGTGCCTTTTTAAAGCAATGCCAGACTGAAAGTACTTCGGATAAAGCAAATCAAAACCTAGAAAATCTAAAGGTGTTACAGCTCAGTGCTAGTAGTCTATTTATTTATTTATTTTTCATTTTATTTATTTATTTAACATTTGTTGACTGGGAAACTCCAACTAGGACAGAGTCTATTTTCAGTGGAGGCTCGGAAAGAAAATGCTCCAGATGCATGTCTTTGGAATTTGGGAGGAAACCAGAGTACACAGAGGAAACCCAAGTGAACGCAGGGAGGACAAGCAGACTCCACACAGAAGGCACCCAGCCAAGAATCGAACCAGAGAATCTCTTGCTATGAGGTGGCAATATTAACTGCTGCACCACCCTGTGTAAACAAAAAACTCCACTGCCTAGAAGCCCTCTTCTCCCTAGAGAATGCTATCGACTGTGGAGTCACTGAGACATGGTTTAAAGCCACAGAAAGCACACTGACAGTGCAAGGTTATAATGTCTTCCACACATGTAGACCAGCTACTACACAGACAGGGACTTAGGTGAAGGTGTCTCAATTTACATCAGAAATAAACATATCTGAAGGCTGGTCAAGCAGGACAATGCACTTGAGCTTCTCCATGTTCCAGTCACTATAGGCAAAATCCAATACCACTTCCTTGCAAGCTATAGGTGTCACTCTATGACCCAGGAAACCCATACCATTTACTTAAACTTATTGGAAACGCTCAACATCCAATCCAATACCATATTAAAGGGCAACTTTAATTGCAACACTATTAACTGGGATCATGTGCAACACCAAATGTACAGGCACAGAGATTCCTGGATTTTGTAAACACAAACTTCCTGCACCAGGTTGTCAGTACACCAACACGGGGTGCAACCATACTGGATCTGGTCCATACTAACATAGGAAAGTGCTGAACAACCCCTAGTGTAATGTCTTCTCTGGTATGGTCAGACTACAAAATGGTCTCCTTTAAAGTAAAAATAAAACCTGCAACCCCAGATAACCCTGGAATATTCAGAAACTACTCTAAGGCTATTCCTACTATTACGTGATAACCTGGCAACATTTCAAGCCCCTATAAACCTTGAGAACAACACTGTCTATACAGAACTGTTCACAGAATCCCTATATAAGCATTTTAATAGCTGCACAGAGGCAGCTGTACCTAGTAGGAAGAAGTACAGAACTAACTCAAAAAACAAGCCACCCTGGTAAAATCAAGGCAACAATAGGGTGTATAACAGAAGGAAGAAAGTCATAGCAAAAATGAGGAGGTGCATCACCCAGCAGGGTAAAAACACTCTCAAACTAAGCAAACAGCGCAGAACACATATAGAGTCTACCAAAGCCAAATCTGATGTAAATTTGGCCTCCCAGGCCAAGGGCAACCACAAGACATTTAGCTATGTCTACAACTTCAAAGGCAATACACAATTGTGTGCAAAGCTCATTATAAATGGATCCAGGTATACTGAGCTAGAACATATAGCAAACCTACTGGCTGACAAATTCAGCTCCAACTTTACCCCACTCTCCCCATCAACCTTCCCTCAGGAAATACCATCAAATATAACTCCATCTCCTATCAGTAGAGTACTGGTCCTTAATGCTCTCTCTAAGGCCAAGAACACTGCATCAATGGGCCCAGATAATATCCCAGGATGCCTTCTAAACAGTGGCAGCTGGTGACTTCAAATTAAAGGGGGGTTGCAGAAGACAGCTGAATGGGTGGGGCCAATGGGAATGGGGTATGGCCAGCTAGAAAGGGGTGGAGCTATGCTCAAAACCACAACAACTGGAACGTTAATTAAATATGCTGCCCTGGGTGCCAAACCGTCATTGCGAGAGTTCAATCAAGACAAAATGAAGTGTAGAAGAAAAAAATATTTCAATGCATTGGCTACATGACAGCTTACTTAATATCTACATGGATACACAAAGGTTGTGAGGCATGAAAAAATAAATTACTTTTTAAATACATTACTGGAATGCCAGTCAAAATCAAGTATTAAAAAAAACAAGCAGCACTCAACTCAAACCACTTCTCCTTGTAGTGCAATTCCAATTATAATTTATATTCAGCTTTATAAAATTACCAAGTAACATGCTGAAAGTAGCAATCTCTGTGATATCCCCACTTGTAAAAATGTTTCTTATCCAAAAAGACCTGCTGCCTGACAACAACTATCTACTTGTTTCACGGGGAAGACATGATCAAAGTAAAACATAAACAGCAAACAAGAAACAAGCTCAAGATAAATTGCTTAAAGGATTACTGCACAGGTTATGGACCACACGTGATATATTGGCATTGTTTAGTTTACATGTAAAGCCTGCAAAGATGACTGCAAGTCTCCAACAAATGTAATGAGCTTCTTAAAATACTGTAATCCTGTCCTTTATTATAAATACTGTCATATGCATTTCAATACCTAAGGCTTATACGTTATCTAGTTATGTAAATATTCTCTGCATGGCAACAACAAAAAAGGCTTTTAATGTTGGTAATTCTTTAACAGTATGCTTACTAAAGCCTGCTTGCATCTTACAATCTCCAACAAGCTTACCTGATGGTCAATAAAGCATTGCTACTTAAACATAGAGCAACAGGGCACTGCGACAGCATGCATTTCCTGAAGAAGCATAAATCAACAGTATAAAAATATGACAGAAAACTAGAACATTCTGCAAAATCAAGGACAGATGAAAATCCACTGCTGTACTTGTGTCTACCTTGGATGGGGGAATATTCCGCACATTTACACTGCATAACTGCTCCTTGCCTTGCTTGGACACATCCAGAGTCACTACATGGGGGAGTGGGGTGCAACAAGTATGTCACAATTTGAAATGTCTCTGGCTGACGGTGATGGCTCTGACACTCATACCTCTCAACCTCAGAGCAAGAAATCTGGACAAAGCCATACATAGAAGTGGGACACAGGCCCAAAAATAAGGACAATTTTTAAATATCGCTCTTATAAACTTAGAAGGATAATAGAATAGTAGTAGGTCTTGCATTAGTATGAATTTTCTGAAGGGTATGAAATCTGAAACTCAAATGTCTGCCATTATTTTTCTAACTTCAGTCATTAATGATTTGCCACTAATTTGACATAAAAACTCAATTTTATGAAAAACAGACCAAAAATGTGATGCAAAAATATAAAATTGCCACACAACACAGCTGGGAACCTGTCAAAGAAGGGAGACCTTTTTAATATTAGTACTGTTAACTTGAGCAACTGACAAAATTAGAGAATCTTCATGCATTTCTGAAATAAAAGTAATCTATAACTCTGATCATTACAGTTATTCATAATTGTAAACCCACCACGTTTTCTTCCAAAATTGCTATTTTTGCGGAGGGATTATTAAGGGGAAAGCAACACTTTGAGCCAAAATTGGCGACAGTTGAGAGGTTTGGATATTCCTAATTCTATAAAGCAATTTGCATGTACCTCTCAACCTCTTAATGCAGGAAATCTGGACAAGGCCAAATATATTGGGGGGAACAATACATACAAACAGTACTAAAAATTGCTCTTGTATAAACTTAAGACAGTTTAGCATGCATTTTTCTGAAGGTCATGACGTCTGAATCTTATTGTCTGTCATTATTTAGTGACTTCATTCCTAAATGATTTGCAAGAAAACCACAAATTTCATGAGGAGCAAACCAAAAATAAGAAGCAAAAATCTATTAATTCTGCAAAAATCTGGACAGTTGAGAGGTACAGTTCAGCCAGGCCTGTCTGAGTTTGCTGCCCTTCCTCCCTCACAAAATCATGGTCGAATGGAGCCACCCCCCTGCAGCCATTCCAATGTCCCATTCCTTGCTTATTTCACCCCATTTACCATAAACACTGTAATGTGCATATTGCTTTCCTTCTGCAATGATTTGGATTTCATTTGAAAGTTTTATTTTACATTTTACAACACAAACACAATAGATATCTGCTAAACAATGCAATGCAGTCTCACAATGAAATAGACTTAGCATTAAAACTTCTCTGCCCTTGAAACTCTCATTCATTGAAGCAGCATTGAAACCAACATTCAAAGAAAATACATTTTGCCAGTGGCAGATAAAGATTAACTCTGGGCTGTTTTCAAATCATAGGCCCCTTGCACATGAAACATACACGTGCTCTTTGGTACACCTTCCTGATTAGATTAAATTATATTCCTTGTACAATACAGTACAGTTGTTAGAGAGTGTTTTAAATTTATTGTTTTGAACATTTTTCCAATAAACAATTAAACAAAATGCATGCACCAACTGCCTAATTCAGAAATTTCCATCATAAAAGTCTGGTCAAAATTCTACAGTCCACCAGTAACAGTTCACCAGTATCAATAAATATGCACAATATCTGAAGTAGTAAAAGTCATCTAAATAATTCCCACATTAAAGAAATCTGTAACTAATGAAGAGGTTTGTGCTAGCAAACAACTTGATATTTCATTGTTTCATCTACAAGTAAAGGGCCTGTTGCCCTTGAGGAATAAATTGTCTATTTTGCATTAAAAAAATAAGCTAGTAATATTGCAATAGGGAATGGATGACAACAGTTTCATTGTTACTAGGTATCGTCGCCAAAAAGGGCTTCAGCATCCACCCCGCTTTACAACACAGTATAGTATCAGCAATGCATCTACCTAATGTGGGAGTAGAATCCACAACCTTCTGAATCAAAAGTACACTACCTGCTGTGCTATTAACAATACAAGCAGACTCAACATAAGCAGCACTAAACTTTAGTTCCCCTGCAGCTCTCAGCTCCTTGTAAAATCTACTCGACACTCAGCTGTATCTCTGAACTTTGCAGCACAAGAAATCTGGAAGAAGCCAACATTTATCGGGGGGGGGGGGACAAAAGCCCAAAAACCAGGAACTCATTTTAAACATTGCTTGTATAATGTTGGAAAGTTGCTAGAATAGGATGCTGTGTTATCACCATGCATTTTACTGCCAAGTCTCAAACCCAGGACCCTGTGCAAAACAGTCAGAGAAACATACCACTATACCAAAGCAGCTGTTTTGTGAACATAGCTCTCAGCCTCTTAGCAAAAGACACCTGGACAAAGCCAGTAATGGGGGAATACAGCCCCCAAACATATTCAGTGAATTCAGTTCTAGCCATAACTCTCGACCTTAGCACAAAAAACCTGGACGAAGCCAATAATGGGGGAATACAGTCAAAAAATAGGGGCAAATTTCAAATATCCAATCTTATAAACTTAGAAAATTGCTAGAATAAAGAGTTTTGTGTTACCATGTACTTTCTGAAGAATATGAAGTCTGAAATTCAAATTCCTGTTATTTTTATTTAACACATTAACCAGGAAAGTTTGAATTAGAACAAAAGCCAACTTTTAGCAGAGCAGGGAGAAACACTCCAGACATATAGACTCCACACAGAAGGCAACCTAGCCAAGAATCAAACCAGAGAATCTGTAGCTATCAGGCAACAATGCTACCAGTGCACCACTGCACTACTGACTTTGCAAGGGAAAAGCAAACATTCAGAAATCACAGATTTTATGAGGAACAGAACAAATATGAGTAAAAAATCGTTTTTTATTTACAAATGGTGGTGGGTAGGGAAGTCAGGCCTTTGCCACCTGCACCTTAAGGTACAGTGTTCAAGCCTGACATCTCTAGCCACCAGCAGATATGACTGGGGCATTTCACACACACACATCTTGGCAGCATAAATATAAGCATAATAGACACACACTGAAATTGACGGCAAACTTTGAAAATCAGCAGCATAAGAAAATATAAGCAGGATTGGCAGCATAATAAAAGCAAACTATAAAATTACACTTAATGCTCTGTCCAATGTGCAGCTTTCCACACACAGCTTACTTTTGGTTTCCAGTTTGGCTGGTGGCTGGTTTCTGTTTCCTGCGATAGGCTGAAGGCGCCAGCCTGTGGGTGATGCAGTCCAGTCCTCCCTGTGTGCGGGTGACGACAACCGCACAGACTTCTAGGTTGCAGGGCAGAGATGCCTTTTTTCCTTATCCAGACTGCCTACCAGGCAGTTTGGATAAGGGAGAATGGCATCTCTGCCCTGCAATCCAGAAGTATGTGCTGTGAGCATGCGTGGAGGGTTTTTTTTTTTTCCTGTTTTGATTTAATATTTGCCTTTTTTTTCTTTTCGTTTTACAGGTGGGAGGGCTGCAGTCCTATAGCACGAGCTGCCCCTACTTCTAAATAGCATGAAACATGATCTATCAGGGTCTCTGGAATTGCAATTTAACTGTAGCCTACAAACAAGCTTCATGCCTCATGAATGGAGAGCAGCAACATTCATCCGTCTGCACAAAGGTGGGCCATCTACAGACCATGGAAACTACAGATGCAAAAGTCTCACTAATCTCATATGTAAAGCCGTGGAAAGAATTAAAATGGGAATTATCAATAATGTCATAGGAAACCTCCAGACACTGGATCTAACACAATTTGCTCTCATCAAGGGCAGATCATGCCTACTCAGCCTGGTGGACTTCTTTGAGAAGGTCACCAAAGCAATGGATGAGGGCAAAATGGTTCACCAAGTCTAACTTGACCTGGCCAAAGCATTTGACACAATCCCCCATTTGGGCATTGTGTCACCCAATGGATAGGCAGCTGGTTCACAGACAGGACCCAGGAAGGTAAAACTGGAGAGTCCATCTCTACAAAGAGGCCAATCATAAGTAGAGCCCCTCAGGGATCAATCCTGGGACCACTCCTTTTTGGCATTTACTTCTCTGAAGTCAAGGCCAATGTAAGTGGTCTTTGCCTGACTAAATTTGCAGATGATTGCAAATTAAGAGCTGTCATCAAATCACCCACTGACACAAATGCTCTCCAGGAAGGGCTGACACAGACAAATAACTGGTGCCAGAACCAGAAAGAAGGTGTACATCCTAACGCTAAAGTACAGCTATCAGTAACAAGTAAAACAATATTCAAAATGAAACGCTGTACGACAATGGCCAATGAAGTAAAGTTCTCTTGAAGAATAGGTAGTGTGGTTAAATGATATAAAACTTTTAAAGGTGCAACATATATAGCAAAAAACTTGCATAAATTTCCAGTACTTCAATTAAATTCACCTACAAGATATTCATGCTGTGAATGCAGTTATACTATAGTGAAATGATGGCTCCAAAGTATCCAGTCTTATGATGGCTCCAAAGTATCCATAGGTTCATAGGTTGGTACTAGGCTATCGGCCCTAAGGCCTATGCAAGCCTAGCCATAACAATTCCCTGGATATTTCTTCCCACAATATTTACTTCTCTGGGCCCCTGTCTAGCAGGGCGACTGACATGATCCCCGGGGTGAATTTCCTATCTTCCATCCAATCATCAAGGTTCCTTTTGAAGAGGGCCAATGAGGCACTCTGCTTGACATGTATGGGCAGTCTATTCCAGAGTATGAGGAGTCTCTGGGTCAGGAACCTATCCCTCCAGCATGTTTTGTTCATTGTGATGATAAGGTTTAGATCCCTGGAGCGTGTGGCTCTGAGGGATTGGGATTTCTTTAAGTGGAGCATGTCCAACAGCTCAGGGTTTGACATGGCCTTGTATGTTAAGCAGAGCTCACCTTTGAGTAGACGATATGCCACAGAGTATAGCTGGAGTTTTTTAGACAGTCAGCATATGGCATCTGCTTTAGGCCCGTGATTCTTTTAGTGAGGTATTTCTGTGGCCTTTCCAGCTGTTGCAGATATCTTGTGAGGTACATACCAAATGGGGCATTATACTCTATAATGGGTCTAATGAGATATGAGTACAGTGGGACAATGACCTCCTTTTTTCTGTACGAAAAGCCCTTAGTGATGAGGTGTGCCACATAGCAGGATTTCCTGACTGTTGTGGTGATGTGGTTATCGAAAGTGAGACCACTATCCACCTGTGTCCCTAAGTCTCTCATCACACTTTCGATGTTTAGTGTCCTGCCACCTATGTGGTAATTCATGGGTACATGTTTTTTTCCAAAGGGGATAACTATACATTTCTTGGCATTAAGCTTGAGCCCATGGCTCTGGCACCAGGCATCTGTTTTTGTAAGGCCCTTTTGTAGAATATCCACATCATTTAGGGATTCATTAAAGGCTCCCAGTTTGCAGTCATCTGCAAACTTTGTTAGCCAGAGTCCCTTAGTGCTGGCCTGTACTTCAGAGAAGTAGATGCCAAACAAGAGTGGTCCCAGGAATGAACCCTGAGGTACTCCACTTGTCACTTGTCTGGAGCTGGATTTGGAGTCGGCTACTTTTACAGTCTGGGTTCTGTCAGTAAGCCAGTTGGCAACCCATCGAGCGATGTAGGAATTTATGCCCAGCTTAGTAAGTTTATCTATGATTCCAGAGTGGGGGATGGTGTCAAAGGCCTTGGTGAAGTCCAGATAGGCTGTGTGGACCGCATTACCCTTGTCCACAGCTCTAGAGACAGATTCAAAGAAGTCAATCAAATTCAGGAGACAAGACCGGCCCTTCACAAACCCAAACTGGGTGAGGTCCAGTGTTTGAAGGTTGCCAATGTCTTTGTTTATAAGTTCCATGATAATGCATTCCATGCCCTTGCAGATCAGGCTTGTCAGACTGATGGGACAGTAGTTCCCAGGATCCAACGCGGATCATCCCTTGTGAAGCGGGATAACTGTAGCTGTGCACCACTCAGTGGGCACGAAGCCGGAGGTGAGGCTATGATTAAACATGACACTTAGGTGAGGTGCCAGTTCATTTTGTAGTTCATGTAGTACACAGCCTGAGATGTCATCTGGTCCCATGGATGCTGTATTCTTAGCTTTGGAGAGTACGGTTTCTACCTGTGTGGCCGTGATTATCGGAATTTGGCAATCTTTTGGCATTGAGATGGGCCCTTTAGGGGGTGAGAGGGAGGTGAAGTTGGCACTAAATCTATCTGCCAGGATATTGGCAATATCCTTGGGATCAGTATATTTAATGCCATTCTGTTGTAGCTCAGAGCAGATCTGAGCATTGCCATTTAGATTCTCATCATAACTATAGAATGCCTTGTGGTTGTCTTTGGAATCTTTGACAATTTTATTTTTGTAACTAGCTTTTGAGGATTTTATAAGGGATCTCAGCTTCTTACTGAGGCTGGTGAGGGAGTTTTTTGCATCCTGGGATTTTCCTATTTTCTGCAACAGTTTCTTCCTTCTGTTGTATAGTTTGTTTATAGCAGGGGACCACCAGATTGGCTTCCTTTTTTTGGAGAAGAGCATCTTGGTTCTATTTGGGATTGCATGATTCATGCACGAGTGGACGTGCTCGTACAGTGCCTTAGTGTAGGATTCTGCAGTCCAACTTCCAGATCCCGTCTGCATGGGTGTTGTGAAGTTTGTCACTTCTGACTTCAGTAGCATGAAGTTGGTTTTGGAGAAGTTTTTTAAGGAGGTTTCCTTACCTGGGGGTGGGGGTGGGATGTGGATGTCAAGGGTGATTTGGTTATGGTCAGACCTGACCAATGAGGGAGTGACCACTGGTGTGGAGCATCTATCTCCCATGTTGGTAATGACCAGGTCTAGGATATTGGAACCCCTCGTGGGAAAATGGATTAGTTGATCCAGGGCATTGGAATTTATGAATTCCAAGAACCATTGGGAAAAGGAGTTGGTACCTGAGTAGTTTTCCCAATTAATGGCAGGTTATTTGAAATTTGAAATCACCCAGTATTAGGGTGTTTGGTTGTATCTTAATATTTTCCAGTATGTCTAGAAAGGTGTAGTGAGAATCTTGGGGCATGGTGGGGGATCTGTAGCAAGCTACAATTTGTATTGCAGTCTTACTTAGTGTTAGTTGCACCTGGAGAATTTCAGATGCATTGTGTTGGGCAACTAGCCTGGAGGTGTGAATATCCTTGGTGAATATGGACACTCCTCCACCTTTAGTGTTTCAGTCTTGGTTTTGTGGCCGAAAAGTGTGGTTAGAATTGTAGCCTGGTATTGCTGGGGTGCTCTCTGGAACATTGAACCAGGTCTCAGTTACTGCACAGATATCAATGTTCTCCATTTTTAGAAGTGTCTCGAGAGAGTGCATTTTGAGGTTTAGACTTCTAGCATTGAGTAGTATTACCTTCAGATTTTGCATGCTTGTATCTGTTACGGTGGTGGTTTTATCCTTTGAACCTTGCCTAAAAAAGGCACTATAGGGGTGGCAAGAGCTTTAGCCAGTAACCTGAATCCCAGTGGTGACAGCTGCAGACCATCTCTGGCAAAGCATCGTAGTTTATCGATCGTGTCTTCCCAGGCAGACAAATACTGGATCCCCTTTGAATGACACCAGAAGCTTAGCCAATTGTTGAAGTCAATCATTTTGTCCTTATACTGTGGTATCATTCTGGGCGAAGGCAGGATGCTACTCAAGGCTAGGGTCATACCTGCCTGTGTCACATGATCCAAGAGCTCTTCCATGTCTCTTTTCATGTAGTCCAGGGAGGTATGTCTCAAGTCATTCACTTCAGCATGGACAATGACAGAGTCGTATTTATACTTGTTGTGGAGTGACTTGAGTGAATGCATTATGTGGCGGATCCTAGCACCGGATAGGCAGCTGACTGTAATTTTCTCCTTGTTCAGCCTGGTGAGTGGGACATCTGTGTGCCTGACTATAGAGTCACCTATGATTAAAGTGTTGGGTACATTGTCTTGCCTTAGGGGCTGTTGTTGGGTGGCACACTGGTGTTGTGAGCTATGTGTCACTTTGGTTGTGACTGGTGTTTGTTTGCGCTTCGGCTTCGGAGGTCCTTGTTGCTTGGGCAGGTTAATGTTAAGGGCCTCCACATATGTGGGTTTAGTGTTGCTATGTGTGGGTGTTGATGGTGTGGGTTTTGAAGGGCTATCCAGTCTTTTTAGTCTGCTATACAAAGTATTCACACTGAAGATGTAGTAGCTGCAGTGTGACTGTGATGAACTGTGATACAGCTTAACCAGTCTAACAGATCAAATAAGAGCTTCTAGCTTTAATGGCAGTTAAAATCCTTTTATTGTAAAAAAAGTTAAAATCTTCATGTCAAGTTAAAATCTTGATGTAGAATAAAACAGTCCCTCTGTTTTCCGAACGATAAGTGTTTTCAGTATCTTCTTCAGATCATAGAGATTAGGACTAGAAGTTCCTTTTTATAGTGCTTACTTCCTTTAATGTTGGGACAAGCATTCAATCATCACACTGTCAATCAGCTGTTTAAACGCACCAATCCTCTTTCCTCTCAGCTGGGGGTGTTCCATTTCCTATACCTTTTGCTTTTGAGGGGTGTGACCAGTCATGAATTATTAAGCCAGACACACCTCCATGTTAGCTAATAGTTGGTCTTCTAGCTTTTAGTATAGGTTTCAGTGGAATGATGTTATTCAAGCCTGGCTCAATATCAGCATGGAGGTTCACAATCCACTTACCCTCCCTGCATTCAGTAATATTTTCAATGTCACCTTTCCTTATTCCACTATACACATTCTCTATCACCTTATAAGTGAAAGAATGACCGACATTTCTTTCAGCATGTGTTGCTAAAGCATTATGTGGATCTTTATTAGTAATGTCTCTTTGATGTCTCAAAATGCGATTTTTAAACATCTGATTAGTTTTTCCTACATAGAATGCAAGACATAGTTTACAGGTAGCCATGTACACCACATTGGGAGTTACACAAGTGGCTTTGACATTAAAGGTGTATTTCTTCTTTGTCCTTGGATGTTCAAATTCGTTATTACAATCAATCAGTGGGCATGCAGTGCAGTGGCCTCACTTGAACGTGCCTTTATGTCTAACAATTTTATGTTTGCTAAACCCATCCTTTGTGCAAAGTAACCTCTTCAGGTGCCAGAACCATGGACTAAAACTAAATGCCAAGAAATGCATTACAGTATCCTTTATGAAGTCATCCACCCCTGGAAACTATCATACTGACAACACACCCCTAAGAGTTGACCTAGTAATCAGGGACTTGAGGACACACATAGACAGTAATCTAGCATTTGATCATCACATGTTTACAGCAGTGAGGAAAGCATTCTAGGTTGTGCAACTTACAAACAAAGGTATGACATCTAGGTCAAAAGAAGGTATTGTTCCAGTGCAAATCCAAAAAAACAAGCAGGAAACCAGTGCTCAGACTGTAAAAGTGGCAATGTAGAAAACAGATAAAAAGCACTGTAGAGGTGCAGGAATAACCACCGGTACAATGAGCCCACCATAGTACTTCAAAAACTTTAATAAATGTACAAAAATAATAACAAAATATTGTTTCAGTGTATTCAACATTCATCAGACCTATCACTGAGTGCAATGCCCCATTTGGTATGTACCTAACCAGGCATATCCAACAACTGAAACTTCGACAGAAGTTCCTCACTAAAAGAACACAGGGCATAAATAACCTGTGCTGTGCAAACCACTTCAAGGCCCTATCCTTTATCCTTTATTCTGTCCTCTATAGACCATTGAGGGGATATTTATGCCTGGCATACAGGGTATTGCCAGACTGCACTCTGATGGACCTCCTGCATATCTGCAAAACAAACAGAACCAGAATTACCCATTCTAAAGACTTAAATCTTGCCTGTGGCATAAATAGGACCTGCTGGAGAGATGGTAGTATATCACAGAGACTAGCCCTTCTCTGGAACAGGCTTCCCATCCATGTGAAGCAGAGTTCCTCCCTAATCCAATTCAGCTGTAACTTGGACAATTGGATGGGGCACAGGAAATTCATCCCTGGTTTAACACCTATATATCTAATGGACACACGCAGACTGTAAATGGTTCCTGTCTCAGTCTCCTGCTTGTAAATGTTTCACCTGACAAGCCACAACTTACACTTATCAAGGGTACCATAACTTGTCAGAGATTTTGGATGCATATCTAGGCTTACAAAGGCTCTTGTGGTTGGTAGCCTAGTACACAACTACGAACCTATGAACCTATAAGAAGCCCCCATATTAGTAAGGACAAGATCAAAGATGTTCATCCCCCTAGTGGGTACTCTGACTAATTGTTCCAGGACATTTGTATTGATGAAGTCTAGGAATCTTTGTGCTTGTGCACTAATGGTGGTGTAGGTTTCCCAGTTGGATAGTTTGGATCACCTCGGAAAAATGTATTTGGTTTAACACTGAGTGATACTAGTTCCTTTAGACAGGTGTTGTGGCTTTCTTGGGTGGAGGGAGTTCTATAGCTAGCTAATATATGGTAAAGGATCTTTCTGATGGTTATTTGACCTTGATATAAGTCTCTTCTGGATGAAAACTGAGATGCCTACATCTTTTTCCCCTCCTGTGCAGTATCTGGTCTAATCTTGTGAAAGGCATTACAGCCCTGTGGAGACAGAGTACTCTCTGCTCTTTTAAAACATCTCAATCACTGCACAAACATTTCATGTTTAGCACTGATCAGTAACACTGTCATTTTTCCTTTGCTTGCTTCCTTATTTTGGTAGTTTTTTTAGGTTAGCATTGCCTTAAAAAGGCACCATGGGGGTGGACAATGTCTTTTCCAGTAAATGAAACCCTAGAGGGGACAGATGCAGCAAGGTCTATTCATCATATCCTCCTAGGTCCCCCTTCACATGACACCAAAAACTAAACCAATTATTGAAGTTGATTATTGTTTGCTCATACTGAGGCTTCATCTTAGGAAAAGGTAGGAGGCTGCTCAATGCTAGGCTCATAATGAGATACATAGTCTGACAGTGCCATCATCTCATACATAGTCTGACAGTGCCATCATGTCATACATAGTCTCACAGTGCCATCATGTCATTCATAGTCTCACAGTGCCATGTCATACATAATCTGAAAGTGCCATCATGTCATACATAGTCTCACAGTGCCATCATGTCATACATAGTCTCACAGTGCCATCATGTCATACATAATCTGACAGTGCCATCATGTGATATATAGTCTCACAGTGCCATCATGTCTCTCTTCATGCAGTCCAGGGAAGTATGTCTCAAGTCATTGACACCCACATGTATTATGACAGAATCATACTAGTACTGTTGTACAAGGACTTTACTACAGGTATGATTTGATGGATCCAGGCACCTTCCAAGCAACTATCTGTCACTCTTTCCTTACTCAGCCTGGTAAGGGGTACATCTGTATGTTTTAAAATGGATGCACCTACAAATAGAATGTTTGGGTGGGAAGATCCCTGTTTCATGGGCTCAGCATCCATGACTTTGGCAGTCTTTGTGTTATATGAGGTGGGAGACGTAACTTGTCAAGTGCACTTTGTGTCTGTGCTGTATTCTGGAGTTCTTTGAGGTTTAGACAAGTTAATCTATTGAACCTCAACATATGATGGATTATATGTATTGTGTTGGCCTTAAACAGATGTTTGGTGTACTACTGACGATTTTGGTGACAGTGTTTACTGTGTGTGAGATTTCTTGCCTCCAAGGGCATTATGTATGCATATCTCTGTCACACTGTGTTATGCTCTTTGAGTAATAGCTGATCATCATACAACATAAGACAATTCTTACATTGTCTCAAGATACCCATCTCAATCAGGCTGGCTACAGAACTTATGGAGGAATGTTGGTCCACAATTTCAACAGGAATGGCACATGAGGGAGCAGGGGTGACTATAACTGTTTGGAATTTGGTTTGTTTAGGTTAATTTTTCGGTAGACTTGCTGCTGAGTATTAAAAGTACAATACAAATTGGGGGAGTAGGTTGTATAGAGAAACATAGGGCTCTAAATTCCTGAGCATAACAGTGAAGTCAGCCACACTGCAATGTGATAGGCAGTGTCACACTAAATTTGTGTATTCAAATAACAGAAAATAAACAACAAAAAGATAAACAGCGTACACCATCCAATAGCAAGACACATGAATTTAGCCTCTGTGGCATCTAATGCCACAAGTACCAGGAAACCTCCGTCTGCCACCTGAAGAGTAAAAAACGCACTAATTTAGAACTAAAACAGTGCAAGCAGTGTCAGTACACTCAATATTATCTAATTTTATTGAAAATCTTTTATCAGCGTTTTAATTGCTAGAAGTTATAATAAATGTTGGAGTGCTGGCGAATCTTGCAGTAGTTTCAGAGGGATGTTGCCCCATGGGAGTCTGAAAATATACATCACCTCATAATTTAGCAACATACTGTAATCAAGTTTGTCTAATGAGGTGCACATAAAACTGCTCTTTTGTTCATGCTTCATAGTTTTAGAAGGCAAACATTTGTACATAGAAGAAGCCTATTTTTCCCAGAAAAGAGGGCCATGAAGTTGCAATATGCTTGTCTAATGAAGGAAAGTACCCTCCACAGACACACATGGTGGTCAAATGAGAAAAAAAAGTCAAAAAGCATTAGTCTGGGAGTACAGAGACCTGGCAAGGTAAGCAGTGGCAATTCAACAACCAGCTAAAGCCAGAAAATAACTTAAAATCTAAGAAAAATATTTTGTCAGAAAAGGCTGTTGAAGAAGTAAATGATTGCTAGCAGACTGTTACAAGTTCTTGTCAATTTTTACATTACTTATGATATATTGACTATCTAATGAGCAAAATGTTCATTTTGAGAAAATATCAATTGCTTTTTCTTTTCTTTTTTGTAATTCTGATAATACTTCTGTATAATGTTTCCATGGCATTATCTATGACCAAATGTGTTTAATAATTACAATGCAAGCCCAATGAGCTAATATACAGGAGCATTTACATTGCAGAATATCCACTAAAGTTTCAGGAAGTAGAAATATGTAGTTATCTAGTCAATACAAACTCAATGACTGAGAACAGTCTATACTTCTTAAAACTGTAAAAATGAAAACAAATGTACTTTAAATAACTTTCTTGCCTGGAATAAATACAATTTTATAAGGTGAAGTGAGGTTGCAAAGACATTCATCCTCATCGAATAGGGAAAATAAACTGAGCAGAATCTGTGCATCAGGACTGTGTGGGAAAATCACTTCCTATCTGTATATGTGGACGTGCCAAATCCAGTGCTAGGAATCTATGATATAGAGAGCAGAATCCTACGTTGTTGGGAAGGCAGTTCAATTTTGTTTCATTGTGTACAAATTTAGAGCTCATAATTCAACCTCCCAGGCATTTTAGTTCAAGTTTTGCTCCAGAAAAGAAAGAAGTAGCCATCTGCAATGTTCCCCTGTTAACATAACTCACAGTGAAGATACAACAAACATAAAACATAGAGGAATGTCAGAGGTAAAGCTATGCAAAAAAGACTGAAAAGTTATCACTTCAGCAATGATGTACCCAATAATGTAGTACTTTTGAATACTGCTCAGAACATTTACGGTTGGTGTGATCTTTAAACATAGTGCACATTGATGATTGCTTTTCCACAGATGCAGGACCAGCTTGGTTCGGAGGGGCTTGGAAGTTTAATAAGCTGTTACTTAGTTTGAGGTAATTGGCCTTAGCAAAGTTCTTAACAGGTTTGGAGTTCGATGGGGGTTTTGGTTAGTTTAATACTAACGGAGATTGTTTTATGGTCAGATCTTACCAGAGAGGAGTTAATGCATGGGGGGGGGAGCAGCAGCCCCTCAGACCTGTGAGTACTAGGTCTAGGATATTTGCACCCATAGTTGGGGAGTTGTTCCAAGTGTTTGCATTGACAAGGTCCAAAAATCTCTGAACAAGGGAATTATTGGTCATATAAGTCTCTCAATTTATGGAGCGGTAGTTGAAGGTAACCATAAGAATGGTGTTTGGCTGAATGTTAAGAGATTCCGGTAGGTTTAGGCATGAGGTGTGGTTTTCCAGGCTTATGTTAAGGGATACAAAGTTAGCAAGGATATGATAGGGGGTCGCACCTATGGTTAGTTGGGCATGGAGCAGCTCAATCAAGCCATGTTGTTGAACCAGTCTAGCAGTGTACTGGACAGCAGTACCTTTAGGTAGTCATGAGTGATTTTTGGTTATGTTGGAGGTTTAACAACTTGGCATGGCCCACAAAAGGCACTGTGGGGATAGATAAACTTGTTGCCAGTATCTAGAAGCCAAGTGACGACAAGTGTAAACCATCTCTGGCAAAGCATTGTGGTGTGTCAATCATGTTTTCCCAGGCTGACAGATATTGGATCCCCCTGTCGTGATACCAGAAACTAAGCCAGTTGCTGAAGTCAATCATTTTTTGATGGTACTGTGGCATCATCATTGGTGAAGGTAGAATGCTACTCATGTCTAGATTCATACCCACCTAGAACACATATTCAGAGAGTTCCATCATATCTCTCTTCATATAGTCCAGTTAGGTATGTCTTATATTGTTTACAACCACATGGATTATGACTGTGTCATACTGGTAATTATAGTTTAAAGACCTAAGTGCATGTGTGATCTGGCAGATCCTGGCTGCAGACAGACAGACAGCTCACTGTCATCGCCTCCTTGTTTAACCTGGTAAGGGGAATATCAGTAAGCCTTACAATGGAATCCCCAATAACTAGAATGTTTGCCTGAGTTGTGTATTGCCTTATGGGCTTGGAAGCAGGACTACTATGAATTTCAGAGTTATGTGTTGTATAAGGTGCTTTTTTGAGTGTGCATGGGGTCACTGAGATATGCTTTTAGGAGGTCTTGGAGGTTTGGGTAAAATACAAATGACTACCTCCCCATATGTGGGTCTATGTGCTTGTTCCTTAGTTCTGGTAACGAATGTTTTGGATGCAATGCTGACAACTTGGTTTGCATTTTTCATGTGCATATGTGACAGCTTTTCCCCAGTGACATTGTTTATCTACATCTCTTACACATTGTGTTTGTCTGTTCTAAAGTTAAATGGTTGCCAGTGAACATGAGGCATTCACTACACTGCCTTAGGACGCCCAAACACACCAGGCCAAAAACAAAGATGAGAGGAAAGTGTCTATCCATTATACCAGATCCTTAGTAGAGGGGAAGGAGTAGGGGAGAGTTACTTAAAGGTCTAAGTGAGAGTGTTTAATAGTATACTATTAGATGACCTGCAGTGACACTGCCCTCTGCACCTGCAGCTGTTTGAACAGCTATGAGCAGTGAGCGACTATGGAGAACATTTCCTATACAGGATTTTAAACTGGAGAGGTTTGCTTATATACAAGGTACAGGTATCTGCATTTCTGCATTGCACAAATGTGATGCTGTTATACCAGAAGAATGAAAAACTTTTACACAGTTAAGACCTCAGGCCAATCAGATAAACACACAATAAGGCTTCCACTAGCAGTTCCCACCTCGGATGGGCTGAATCAGCCCTCTGCTCCAACCAGAGTGCAGAATAAAATAAAATGAGTAAAATGAGATAGTGTGAGCTCAAGTGCAGTAACAAATGGTTTACAACAGGCAGAACACCTGCAGTATTAGGAATCATTGGAAATAAGTTCACAAACCCTGAGAAATGTTCCCAAATACAGGAAAATGTGCACAAATATAGGAGAATTTCTACAAAGACAAAAAAATTTTCCGAAACTTAGAAATATTTTGGCAAACTCATGAGAACTTTGGCAAACTCAGAACCTCTTTTACAGTATAACAGGTTAGGAAATATCAGAATACTGTTAAAATGTCCAAAGAACAGAACAGTAACAAACAGATGGCATTTTTTCAACAAGTTCAGGCTGAAAAACAGTGATAAACTCAAACAAATCAATAAATGTAGTCCAGGACTGTTAAATGGCACTGAGATAGTTCAAGTGCAAAAAAGATAAAATACTTATATCGGTTTTGTAGGTCCACAGATGGTTTTAGATGCAATTCAAGGTCTTGTAGTGACAGGTATCCAAGCCATGCACAGAGAAGCTCTGAATAAGTGACCACAGTCTCACAAAAATGTCAGGCTTTTATACCAGTAGGATGCAAAGACTTTTACACAGTTAAGCCTTCAGGCCAATCAGATAAACACACAATAAGCCTTCCACCAGCAGTTCCCAACTCACATAGTTGCATCAGCCCTTTGCTCCCACCAGAGTGCAGAATAAAACCCTCTTAATATAAAACAAACTAGCTTTGTGCTCAAGTGCAGTAACAAATGCTTTATAACAAATGGCGGAACTCCTGCAGTATCAGGAATCCTTGGAAATAAGTTCACAAAGCCCCCACTGTGTCCAAAGAGCATAGCTAGATGCTTCTGGGAATGAATACTGTAATGTTATCTCATGCCTCACCAGATAATTCCAAATAGGTGCACCCAAAACTACCCTTCTTGTTGCCCAGAGGTGTTAAATGACAATTAGTCCTGTTGGAAACCAGGATTATCACTGCTCTGACAGGCTTGTCAGCAGGAACATTCTAACAGCCCACCAGAGACAATGCAAGTAATTTCACAAACATCATAGCATCCCTGTATTCTTGATTTATAAAACCCATTATTGAGTACAATGCCCCTTTCGGCATGTACCTCACAAAGCTGGAGAGACCACAGAGGTTCCTCACCAGGACAATCCAGGGGTTTAAACATCTACCCTGCACAGGTAGGCTAAAAGCCCTGTCCCTCTACTCAGTCTCATACAAACTCCTCAGAGGTGACCTCTGTCTGGCATACAAAGCAATCTCAAACCCCGCCTTGATGGGACTGCTGCAGATCCACAAATTAAGCTCCATTCACGTAACCTGAATACATAACCTCAATCTGGTCTGTGGCATGCATAGGACTTGTTGGCAGGACAGATATGTGTCCCAGAGTCTCCCCCTTCTGAGGAATAGAATCCCTCTCCACATCAAGCAGAGTACCTCATTAACCCTTTTTAAGTACAACCTGGATAACTGAATGGGAAATGGAAAATACACCCTTGTGATTCCACCTGTTTCCCTGCTGCACAGGGGTACCAGGTGCAGACTTGTGGGAACATGGGCTAAATTTTTGACTAGGCTTGTAAGGGCCTCAGGGCCAATAGCGTAGTAACTTCCTATGATACAATGATCCTATAATTGGCCAGCTGCCCCATTTTCAGGCACTTCCTGTAGTGCATTACGCTACACATGTCAAAGCATATTTATGTGTATCCTGGATTCAGGCAGAAATAGCAACAATCAGAAGGACATTTCATACCATCACTGGACTGTCATGGATCACTGACACAATTACCACCATACACATTGCTATTTCGGGTACAAGTAATTTCTGTGCCTACATTAACTAGCATCAGGACCGCTCGTGTCCAAGTAGTGTGTGACTACAGTGGACACATAGGAGATATCCCTGCTATGCACCATTGAGGCAGCCATAATGGATGCCTGGTACTCTAGTACCCTTCACCATGCCTTCAAAACAAGCACTGCACTGTATGGTCATCTCATGGGTAATGTTGGCTACAGAGGTATTAGTCCTGACATGAGTTATAGAGACAGCTACACTAGCAGAATTTCCTACTACAGTATAGTAAACTGATAAATATGCAGCACTGCAGCATGTATTATGTACATTATACAAATGATATTGAGAATTCTTCAAAATTCTGCTGGGACATTGGATTACAGTCTTGATAAAGTATACTGCATATCTGTTGCATGTTGCAACTTACACAGTCTAGCCTTGCAGATCATCGCCACAATACCAGCAGCACTGCCATCATCAACAGCACACAATGGCTGTGACTACCACAGGGCCAAATCACTAAATAAGACAATGTGGACAACAAATGAGATAGATATGGGGCCAGCAGATGCAGAACATATTCACACAATGGACTTTCATTTGAGAAACTTTCAGACATTAAAGATGTGAAGCACACATCACAGAACACTGGAGTTAATAAACATGGTGGCTCATCAGAATATCCATACATGTGCTGTTTCTTTAGAAAATCATGAGAGGTCATATGCCAACCCCCTAGTAACCATAGAAAATGCAGTATAGTTTGTCACCCCATGTTCCAGTCAAGACAACATGCAACAGAAGCTGGACTGTGTATATCACTCTGACCTTGCTTAACAGTTGTACTACCGAAGTCAATGTTCCCATTCACATGAATCCTAAGCTGTGCTGGGATAGATAACATCCCTGCCATGCCTTAAATGGCCTGTGCAAGTTATGTTCCCCAGCAGCAACTGCAAGATATGTGGGGAATGTTTGCAGAAAGTGAATACCTGTGAGTCTATAGGGAAAGTGTACTAATGTTGACTATGGTTGCACAATGTGTCAGCTCATGTGATGCTGGTGTTTGGACAGCATGATGTGGAAAGCAGAACAGAGGCTGCTGCATTTTGAGCAATGCTGTCTCCTGCAGTAATCGCACATAGCTCCCAGCACACTAACATATCATTGCGGATATGAAACTGCTATGCTAAGACTGGAGTTGTGCCATTCACATGTTCTGCCACTCAGACCTCATAAAAACTAATGCTGGAGTCCATGTCCAGTCTGGTCAATGTCATGTACTATGGATCTGTGAAATGACACAAATATGTATGACTTAAAATATGCATATTCTGTAACTCAGTTCTACCCGCGACAATGTTCTTCTATTGGTATTTCTGAGAAATTTGATTGTAAAATTAAAGTAATCATATGTCTAACATATATGCATAGCATAAAATCAGAAATAATGATGTATGCCTGCATCACTGATACACATTTCATCTCTGCATATTAACATTAAGGGTTATCCCAAACAAGACAGCATTGCAGCTAGCAGAAAAAAAAGATACATGGTACCTATACCTTGTTCAGCAATGATAAGCACCTTTTCAAAAGCCATTAGTGCATGTTACATGACTGACATTTTCCTTGTCTATTGGGTTGCACCATATTTGCTAAATGTTATAGCAAATGTAACAGAGAAACAGGAATACCTTGCAGCACCTGAAACCTGCATGTTTGTAGAGCATATATGACGGATATAATGAATAATTTGCCTAGGAACCCCTCCATGGGAACCAAACTAGTCTGAACACCTTACCTACTATAGATCAATGCATAAGAATCAACTTTGGAGACTAATGTTGACATAAGTGAGCTATTGTGTTCCCACAAAAATTAGAATGGCTGAGTAGCCCCACTCTGTACAAGTATTGCATAAGTATACCACTGTCCTGCTCAGTCTGTGAATGTGGTGGTATAGCAGATGCATGATGCATAAACCATGATAGCCTTATTAAATTACATTTAAAACAATTGCTTTTTAGGACTAGGTAAGGTTTTCAGGCACATAAAGAATGGTTGTAGATGGTTCATAGTGAATACTTAAGTATTAGGCCATACTTGAAATTGTACTGAAATATATTTCCATGTACTGCTTTCTGAATTAGTCCTATGCCCAAACATCCCACTCTCTTCTTTAGTGCTTGAAACAATTATATTGCAAGCCTCATTCCTGAAGTGCTTCTGTAACTGTTCATGGGTGACATTCATCTTCTGTCCTACTGTTCAAGGTGTGCTTCATGTGTGACTTCACATTGTTATGCATCTTCAGTGTACCACTGACACCATGCATCCTATGACCAAGTGCCAAGGCTGCATACCATGCCCATCTGTGGGTAACTGTGCATATCATGAGAGCCATTGGTGATATGCATCCCATGCTGTGGTGCCAAGTGTAAGTATAACATAAACCTATATCTCACAGTCCTTTCAGAACAAACCATGAGTACCATGCACCCAATGCTCAAAGGCTTAAGGTGCATTCTCTATATGCAAGAATATCATAACTCTTCCCCTTTCCTCAGTAATAATTTGATAATATTGACAGCACTTAAACTGGTTCAACTATGCTACAACCCAACCAACGTCTTGTGAAGTATCCTTGAGTTGTGTCCTCATTTTTAGGTTTAACAGCATAGGACTTGTTTAACAGCAGTGAGGATAATCATGAAGCTATATATGATCAGGCATGATGTTTGTTTATTTCTTGAATGCTATAAACATGACAGATAAGCAGGATGTGAAATTCAAGAATATTGCATCCCTCCCTTATTTATTTAGACATTAGTGAAATAACTTGCGATTTGTTAAACATTAGCTCCATTCAAGTTAATCTGGCAAATAATTCTACACAAAGCTCATTCAGTTGTTAATCACTCTACATTGTGATTTTAATCTGCATTGTTATTTTGAGGGTCCTTAATTTTATATCACACTTTACCTTTTGTACACTGTTCTCATTTGGCATAGCTACCAACCTTCTTATATTATCATTATTAAAACATTTATATAAACCATTCATTACACTTTTATTTTTTTAAAGAAAATAAATTTCCCTTAAAAGTTATTTAATAGATATGATTCTCAGGATTGGACAGGTTAACAGCTGAAGGCATTATTTAGGTTGTAGAATCAAGAAAAAAGCTGTAGAAGAAAAAACATGGATAAACAAGAGTCCCTGATGACACTCTTATGGACTGATTAGATAAACTTAATTTTCAAAAGGCAGACCTGGTCACGCTCCTTAGTTGCAAAGTCATAACATGAAATGCAATACAATGGTCAGTGCAGCCATAAGCTAAAATCATCAATTGTTTGTGATGTCATTAGTGGTAAACTTTACATATTGGAGTGTTATATAAAAAATAGTTGAGTTTGAGAAGCAGCGTCTTTTACTGCTGAAATCCACTGCTATGGATGCAACAGTGGCCCCTAGAGGTATGAATATGATTCTGGATAGATTTGAAGACTTGTTTCTGTTACCAAAAGAAGAAAACCTATTTTTGTTTTGTTTATTTGTCGACTAGACAGCCCACTGAACACAACTGTCCCTTTCCAGGGTCAATCCAGGATCACTCTCTAGTTAAGCGGTTTCCTCAGATTCACACAGTAGGCAAATGATGTTTGAATGAATCAAACCCTGTACCCTGGGCACAGAACTCATCTCATTTACACCTTAGAGCTGTAGTCTTCTGCACTAACCCCCAGACCTTTTTCTCTACTTGGGGTTATTATATAAATGATTGTGTTTGCGTTTTTATTTGCAATGAACCTGAAGAAATCGATAACATTTTGGTGAATAGTTGAATTCCATTACTTTAGAGTTTTCTTTGTTTTTGCTTTTTTTTTACTTTTAGAATGAGCAAGAAAATTGTTGTATTTAACTTTAAAAGCTGAAGAGTGGGCTTCAATTTGTACAGAAATGCTTGTTTAACATTTTACTAAATGTTTTTATGTGGTTGTCAATGTAACCTACCCATGGAAGTTCTTAACTATCTCTTATTCTCAGCTTCTTTAAAATTCTAGAAACTATAGTTCATTAACATTTTTTTATTTGAACTGAAAATGTTAAATCTTGTTTTATACAAAGCAGATATTGATCTCTTCAGCTGAATCTAAATATTGTTCAGATAAGAATTTTGGATGGAGAAATTCTGCGGTCTTAATAATTAAAAAGTAGAAAACAGAAAACATCAGTAACATGGTGAAATTGGACAGATAGGAAATGTTATGCATACACAATCCCCAGTTCCAAAAGAGTTGTTCTCAGGGTAAGTGTCCAATTACAGTGAGACCAGGTCTTTTGGAATCTTGCCTCTGTTATAAGCCTTTTTATAGACAGGACTTACATTGAAGTAGGTCACTTACACTGATAACAAGTCTTCTGGAATCAGGGTGGACTAACAATGAGAACAGCTCTACTGGAATCTGGCAGTCATTGTCATGCTGGGTTGAGGGATGCAATAGCTGAAAATGCAATAGGTTTAAAACTTGGGTTAAGTAAGGAAATAGATAAATGAGCTGGGAATCACGTTGTTAAATATCATAATGCTTGATCCATGCATGCTAATGCACAAAGCAGGGAAGTTTATGAAATAAACTTTAGAATAATGTGAAGTACTTGAATACGCAAGTTGCATTATAAAACCTTATGATTTAGTAAGCCTTTTTACAATTAAAGATTAGTTATAATGTTAGTAAGATTAAGGATTCAATAGCTTTAAAAGTGATAAGGGAAGTACCGGATTAAACTGCTATCTAATTTAGTGACTATTTAATTAAGGTTATTAAGATTTAATACATAAATATGACTATGAATGCATACTATTTGGTGTTTTTTTATCATAGGGACTTGTTCTAAAATCTCTAAGAGGCTTGTTATTTATAGGTTCATAGATTCGTAGGTTTATAGGTAGGTACAAGGCTATCAGCCCTAGGGCCTATACAAGCCCAGCCAAAAAGGTACCCTGGCTTTTGCCACTCAAGAAAATTATTTTCCTGTGCCACTGTCGAGCAGAGCCACAGAGGTGATCCCCGGGGTGAATTTCCTATTTCCCATCCAATCATCAAGATTGTTCTTGACGAGTGCTAATGAGGAGCTTTGTTTGATATAGATAGGTAGTTTATTCCAGAGTATGGGAAGTCTCTGGGACAGGACTCTATTCCTCCGGCATGTTCTGTTTATTGTGGTGACAAAGTATAGGTCCCTAGAGCATGTAGATTGGAGAGATTTGGATTTCTTTAAGTGGAGTATGTCCAACAGCTCTGGGTTTGACATAGCTTTGTATGTTAGGCAGAAATCACCACTGAGTAGGTGATATGCGACAGAGTAAAGCTGGAGTTTTTTGATACGGTCTGTATAGGGCATCTGTTTGAGGTTGGTAATCCTCTTTGTGAGGTATTTCTGCGGCCTTTCTAGTTGTTGTAGACGTCTTGTGAGGTACATACTAAAAGGGGCGTTGTACTCTATAATGGGTCTAATGAGTGATGAGTAGAGGGGAACAATGACCTCTTTTTCTGGATTAGAAACCTTTTGTGATGAGGTGTGCCATGTAGAAGGATTTCCTGACTACTGTGGCAATGTGATTATCAAAGTAGAGACTACTATCCACCTGTGTCCCAAGGTCTCTTATCACACTTTTGGTGTTAAGTATACTACCGCCTATGTTGTAGTTCATGGGTACAGAGTTTTTACCAAAGTGAATGACAATGCACTTTTTGGCATTGAGCTTGAGGCCATGGCTTTGACACCAGGCATCCGTCTCAGTGAGGCCCTTTTGTAGGATGTCCACATCGTTAGGAGTTTCGATTATGGCTCCTAGTTTGCAGTCATCTGTGAACTTCGTTAGCCAAAGAGCTTCTGTGTTAGCCTGTACTTCAGAAAAGTAGATACCAAACAGGAGAGGATCCAGGACTGAACCCTGTGGTACTCCACTTGTCACTCATCCAAAGTCGGATTTGGAGTCTGCGACTTTTACAGTGTGGGTTCTGTCAGTGAGCCAGTTGGCAACCCATCTTGTGTCATAGGGATTTATACCTAGTTTAGTGAGTTTATCTATAATTCCAGAGTGGGGGATGGTGTCAACAGCATTGGCAAGATCTAGATAGGCTGTGTGAACCACATTACCCTCGTCTACGGCTTTGGTGACTGCTTCAAAGAAGTCTATCAGGTTTAGGAGACATGATCTGCCTTTTACAAACCCGAACTGGGTGGGGTCCAGAGTTTGGAGATTACCAATGTCTTTGTTTATAAGTTCCATGATGATATGTTCCATGGCCTTGCAGACCAGGCTCATCAGGCTAATGGGGTGGTAATTCCCGGGGTCCATGGTGGCTCCCCCTTTGTGGAGTGGGATAACCATCACTGTGCACCCTTCAGTGGGCACAAAGCCTGAGGTGAGGCTATGACTGAACATGGCACTTAGGTGGGGTGCCAGTTCATTCTGTATTTTGTGTAGAATGCAGCCTGGGATGTTGTCTGATCCCATGAATGCTGTGTTCTTGGCTTTGGAGCGTGTGTTTTTTTTTCCTGTGCAGCCATGATTACAAGAACTTTGCATTCTTCCGGTATAGAGATGGGCTCTTTAGGGGGTGAGAGGTGGATAAAGTTAGCACTGAACCTATCTGCCAGGATGTTGGCAATATCAGTTGGGTCTGTATATTTAGTGCCATTGTGCTGTAACTCAGAGCAGATCTGAGTGTTGCCATTGAGATTCTTGACATAGCTATAGAATGCTTTGTGGTTGTCTTTAGAATCAGTGGCAATTTTGTTTTCATAACTAGCTTTGGAGGATTTTATGAGGGATAGCAGCTTCTTACTGAGGCTGACTAGGGAGCTCCTCCACTCATGGGATTTTACTCTCTTTTGCAACAGTTTCTTCCTTCTGTTGTGCAGTTTGTTTATGGCAGGGGACCATCACATTGGCTTCCTTTTTTTGGAGGATAGCATCTTGGTTCTGTTTGGGATAGCAAGATCCATGCACTCGTGTAAGTGCTTATAAAGTGCAACTGTGTAGGATTCAGTAGTCGTAACTGTATTGTCCATCTGCATGTGTGTCATGAAGTTCACCACTTCTGTCTTAAGAAGCATGAAGTTGGCTTTGGAGAAATGTTTTACCGTGGCTTCCTTAATGGGGGGTGGGGGCAGGATGTGGATATCTAGGGTGATTAGCTTATGTTCGGATCGGACCAATGAGGCGTTGACTTCAGGTGTGTGTTGATTTCATGTAAGTAATGACTAGATCTAGGATATTGTTGCCCCTGGTGGGGGTGTGGATAAGTTGATCCAGGGCATTGGAGTTTATGAATTCCAGAAAACATTGAGCGAAGGAGTTGGTACATGAGTAGTTTTCCCAGTTAATGGTGAGGTAGTTGAAATCACCCATTATTAGGGTGTTTGGCTGAACCCTAATATTTTCCAGTACATCAAGAAAAGAGGAGTAGGAATCCTGGGGCATGGTGGGGGATTTGTAGCAAGCTACAATTTGGATTGTAGTTTTGTCCAGAGTTAGTTGCACTTGGATATCCTCGGATGCATTATGCTGAGCAACTAGCCTGGAGGTGTGGATATCCTTAATGAATATGGACACACCTCCACCTTTGGTGTTCCGGTCCAGATTACATGGCCGAAAAGTGTGGTATGAGTTATAGCCTGGTAGTGCAGGGGTGCCCTCTGGAGCCTTGAACCAGGTCTCAGTCACTGCACAGATATTGATGTTCACCATTTTAAGAAGTGCTTCGAGTGAGTGCATTTTGAGATTTAGACTTCTAGCATTGAGTAGCATCACACTCAGTTTTTGCTTGCCTGTTCCTGTTACAGTGGTGATTTTGTCATTTGAACCTTCCTAAAAAAGGTACTATAGGGGCGGCCAGGACCTTAGCCAGTCCGGAATCCCAGGGGTGACAGGTGCAGGCCATCTCTGGAAAAGCATCATGATCTGTCGACCATGTCACCCCAGGCAGACAGATACTGGATCCCTTTAGAATGACACCAGACGTTTAGCCAGTTGTTGAAGTCAGTCATTTTGTCCTTGTACTGTGGTATAATTCGGGCAATGGCAGAATGCTACTTATGGCTAGGGTCATAACTGCCTGGGCTACAAGATCGGAGAGCTCTTCCATGTCTCTTTTCATGTAGTACAGGGAGGTACATTTTGGGTCATTCACACCAACATGGACAATGACAAAGTCATATTTGTATATGTTGCGGAGTGACTTGAGTGCGTGGGTTATGTAGCAGATCCTGGCACCCGACAGGCAGCTGACAGTAACCCTCTCCTTGTTTAGCCTGGTGAGTGGGACATCAGTGTGCCTGACTATAGAGTCACCTATGACTAGTGTGTTGGGTACGTTGTTTGGCCTTATTGGCTGTGGTTGAGTGGCACACTGAGTCGGCGGGCTATGTGTTATTTAGGTTGTGTTGGGGAGGTGGAGGTTGCTTGCATTTCTACTTTGGAGGTCTCTGTTGTTTGAGCAGATTATTATTGAGAGCCTCCGCAAATGTTTTTGTGTTACTGTGTGTGGATTTTGGTTTTATAGATTTAGTGAGACTATGTGATGAGTGTGGTGTGGTGCAAGTGTTTACCTTCTCCTCTTGACTATCAAGTTCAGTCTTGGTTGGAGAGAGCTTTACCTTACTTTACCTCTTTACCTTACTTTACCTTACTTTAACTCTTTACCTTACTTTACTAGTCCAGGCAGTATAACAATCTCTGTTAGAATATCCAAGAATCTGTGCCTTTATCCTGTGGTTGGTGTCAGTAAGGGCTTGTATAAAATAGTGTGGATAACAGAGTATCTTCCTTGTGATTTCTTTACATGCTGTCCTTTCCTGCTGACTTTATAGTTATGTTTCTGTTTCTTCACTTGCATAATATACGTGTTAGAAAAACACTACTCTACTCCTCTAGTTCTGCTTATGAAGTTTGCAGACAGTTGGCCCCCTTGCAGTGAAATTTAAAAAAACATATAAACAAACAAAATCATATCTCCTTTACTTGATACTTCCTGACAGTGGTAGTTGTGAGCATTATAAAACACTGTACTGCACTTCACAATGCTCTGTACACTGACTTCTATTGTCAGAGCTAGCTACAAATCTGCAAGGTGCTGTACATTCGGTAAAGTTAAATTCTACACAAAATCATCTCTACATGCATTTCTTAAATGACGTATCTTACCGATTAACAGCATAACAAGTGTTGATACACACAAGAGGCACCTCTGGTTGAGCCAGGCTGATACAGTGAAAGACTATGTGTAATATGTGAGATGCAGAAAAAACAAAAAATGAAAAGACAGCAAAGCAATTTCATAGTTGCTAGACCTAGAACAAGTCACAAAACATTGTGGTAGGAACTTGTCATATTCTGCATTTAAGTACAGGCTCATGTTAGATGCAAGTTGCCACAGTTCAGTGATAGTCCTGTGTTTATAACAGCATCACAATGAGCATGGGGTAATTCAGTGATTCATACTGAAGTATTAGGAAAACAAAGAAATGCATACAGTAGCTAGACTCCCAGAGTGGCTAACTGCTAGCTATGCAAACAGAGCCAGGAGATAAATAAAACAGGGCACTTATACAGGTGCCAAGTTAATACACTTTCTGTCCACTAAATACACTTCTTACCCTACTTTATAGTATATAGTATAGTATATTCTGCTATATAAAATACACTTTACACATATTGGGAATTCATTATTATTCATCAATATGCAAAATTAACAAACCAGTCATTAATGTAACATGCTGGTATAATATATTGCAACTTTCTGCTCTTCCTCAGAAACAAAATATCTCTCTCTATATCGATCATCAATATGTAAGCAATAAAATGTATTTAATTATTAAAATAGCATTTGATTACCAAGATGATCTGACTGGGATGAGAACTATAACCTTTTTCAGCAGGCGCCCAGGGAGAAAAGCTCCACATTGATCAGAAGATGATACAAAGTAAATTACAATAGTGTGAACAGAATACAGAGACAAAATGCATTTACAGGAAGTACAGACAAAATTTGATCATATGCTTAAGCAGAATACCTAAACAGGATACACAGACAAAATATATATTCATATGCCCATGTACAGGAGGTAAAGTACATAGTTTCGTTTACATGTTGCACATAAAACACAAATACATCCTATATCAGGCAATGTATCATAATATTCAACAGTGTAGTAATTTCAGAGAAGTCTATGGTTAATCATCAAATGTTCTTTCATCCAACGTCCAATCATCGAAATTAAAACATTGAACATTCACTTATCGAACATTTGTTTCAGTGAAAGTGTGAGACCGGGAAAGTAACTAATTTGCCAACATTTCTCCGTCTCACACACAGCAGTATTTAAAACCCACTCAGGTGGGGGGCTATGCCCCCCCCACTTCCCATATCTCCCCTAATTATATATGCCAACTCTGAGGTCACATTACAGTGAGGAAAAGGACAAGTAGAAACTTAAGTAGAATACCCACAAAAATGAAACTGCTCAAAGCCTGAACAGCTCAGTATATCAAACTTACTATCAACTTCAGCTTTATTACAGTGCTTTTATTATGGAACACTGATAATATAGCAGATAATTAACCCACGGAAACCAAAAAGCAAAGTCTATTCACAATAAAACATTGAAAATAATAAAATATATAAAAGCAATGTAGATAAGTATAAAATACAATATATATAAATAATAAAATAGTAATTATATTATAGTAATATTACAAGCATCTGAAACCAAAGATTGTTTTCATCAACAATTACATGTGCTTTAGGAGGTACAGACCAAGGAGAGAAGTTCCTGAGAACTCATATGTCTGAACCATACTAGACTATCTGTCAGTGAGCAAATGATCACCTCTCAAAATGGCTTCTGATAACATATATCACAAAAGTAAATTTTGACTTGCTCAAGACTGAGTTGCTCATTTTCCTGATGAATATTAGCTTTAGATGCAGTTTGTTTATTTGTGTATTGCTGTGTTAATGTCCTATGGCCTGAAATATATTTATTTGTATGAACACTGAGATAGATGACTCTCAGAGAAACAGCAATTATTTTACATTCTTGTTTGTCCCTCTATAGATTATAAATTGCTCAGACTGATGGAGTTCTTCTATTTCAGAGATAAAGAGTCACTCCTGACCCCCTGAACCTAATCTTATATTTTTTCCCAAGTGGAAACTGAGGCACCCCAAACTAGCACCATCCTTGTGGTCACAGACATTTTTTTTTTATATTTCATGCCCTATACTTGTATAACAGTTAATGTAAAGGATTAATACTCTGAGATGCTAACAAGCTGCATCATGTAGTCAAAGGTACAAGGTTTGATTCCTTAAACATTAATTTGCCTACTGTATGGCCTACTGTGTGGCCCTGAGAAAGTAATTTAGTCAAATAGTGTTTCTGGGGTCAACCCTGAAAAGAGACACTTATGTTTAGTGGACTAACAAATGAATAAAGTAAAATAAAATAAAAAAAAAACATTCCTTCTTCATTTATTCTCTAGTATCACCACTCAGGCTATTATCTTGAGCAGAACACCTAAGGCCAATATAAACAAATGTGTCATGTTTAGAGCCTGATCATCTTGATATAACATAGTGGACCCAATCACACCGTTCATCAAAAACCTAAAGCCACAGTGGCAGTCTCTTAGAAGATGTAAAGCTGGAATGATACAAAGAAAATTCTGAGACCTTATTAACAACCTCCATAAAGCACAGTCTTAATCAAGTATTGTTGTACCCGCTAGATACAGCATTAACATACACGTATCAACAACTGTAAATCAGTTACTCACCAATAAACTTGAAAAAATAAGCAAGTTCCATGTTCTTCTTCTAAATCTTTTCATTGATGGTAACCATTTCACCAATATATGACTATTTAAATTGTCATTCTTTCCACCCACTGGTAGACATTTTATCAAGCAGAAAGAGCTAGAAATTCTATAACAATGACAACATCAATTCAGCATCTAACAAACTCCCTATCTCACCCTCATTTCATGATAAAAGATTTCAAATTATAACTGGGAGGGTAAAGGTTTCTATGAAGAAATGATCAGCAAGCATCTGAAACCTAAATGTAAACACCACAATAAATCCTGATATAAATGTAAAAGAACTGATACATAAACTTACACATCCTTTATAATGCTCAAGTGAAAGGTACACAGATTAATATAAATAATAAAACAATAAGATGTAGCAACTAACCTGAGAGCACAGAAATTACAAATTCTAAGTAATCATAATGTTTAAGGGTCAGATAAAAAAAAAGATTCATGAAAACAGTTGAAAATCCTCAAAATATTCAGCCCTTAGTAAATATAATAAACAAGATGTAGCAATACATTTTAGAAACTGCTTCATTACATGAAACAAGTTTAGCATACCTAACACCACTCCGACTGTTCACCCATTTCCTCTTCAGGAAAACCTTGGACAACACAGTCAAAGCTCTCCCCATTAAGGTTCATGAATCTGGCTCAGCAGACCTAGGTGAGCTTCCTTTCCTGATAATGGCAATCTATGTAATTGTCAGACAGCTAACTAACCTTATAATCTTGTGGGTGATGATGCAAAGCATGCTACCAATATGGAAAGAAGCTTCAACAGTAACTTCATCTAAATAACAAGTTACTAAAATAATTACCCTGCTACATTATTCAGTAAATTACTCAAAAATGTAATAAGCTACAATCCCTAAATACAGGGTTCGAAAATCAAAACCTACATTTAATACCTGCACAGAACTTTGGCACATAATCAGCAAATTACACCGCATCTTTTATCATGACCATCTAACTGGACCTATATTTATTGATCTCAGGAAAGTATTAACCAGAACATCCTGTCTCAAAGACATAGGTTTATCAAAAACCACAGTGAACTGCCTCCAAAACTACCTCAATAACAGACTCCCCAGAACACAAATTAACCTCTAACGAAGTGATCTAAGCTAACAAGTCCCTTCAGGATCAGTACTGGGCCTTAGTTTTCTGTTGTTCATCAGCATTGTAAAACACATCTCCCAGTTACAAATACAAACATATTCATAGATAACATTGTCATAGCTAACAATGCTCCACTAAAAATATCCAGGATAAATACAAACATAGTCATAGACAACATTATCATAGCTAACAATGCTTCAATAAAACTATCTAGCATAAATACAAATGTAGTCATAGATAACATTATCGTAGCTAACAATGCTCCACTAAAACTATCCAGGATAAATACAAATGTAGTCATAGAAAATATTATCATAGCTAACAATGCTTCACTAAAACTATCCATGATAAATGCAAACGTAGTCATAGACAACATTATCATAGCTAACAATGCTTCAATAAAACTATCCAGCATAAATACAAATGTAGTCATAGATAACCTTACAATAGCTAACAATGCTCTACTAAAACTATCCAGGATAAATAGAAACATAGTCATAGACAACATTACCATAACTAACAATGCTTCAATAAAACTATCCAGCATAAATACAAACATAGTCATAGATAAGATTGTCATAGCTAAAAATACTCCACTAAAACTATCCAGGATAAATACAAATGTAGTCATAGACAACATTATCATAGCTAACAATGATTCAATAAAGCTATCCAGCATAAAAACAAACATAGTCTTAGATAACATTGTCATAGCTAACAATGCTTCACTAAAACTATCCAGCATAAATACAAACATAGTCATAGATAACATTATCATAGTTAACAATGCTCCACTAAAACTATCCAGGATAAATACAAACGTAGTCATAGACAACATTATCATAGCTAACAATGTTTCAATAAAACTATCCAGCATAAATACAAACATAGTCATAGATAACATTGTAATAGCTAACAATGCCCCACGAAAACTATCCAGGATAAATACAAATGTAGTCATAGTTAACATTGTCATAGCTAAGAATGCTCCACTAAAACTATACAGGATAAATGCAAACGTAGTCATAGACAACATTATCATAGCTAACAATGCTACAATAAAACTATTCAGCATAAATACAAATGTAGTCATAGATAACATTATCATAGCTAACAATGCTTCACTAAAACTATCCAGGATAAAAGCAAATGTAGTCATAGACAACATTATCATAGCTAACAATGCTTCACTAAAACTATCCAGGATAAAAGCAAATGTAGTCATAGATAACATTATCATAGCTAACAATGCTTCAATAAAACTATCCAGCATAAATACAAACGTAGTCATAGACAACATTATCATAGCTAACAATGCTTCAATAAAACTATCCAGCATAAATACAAATGTAGTCATAGATAACCTTACAATAGCTAACAATGCTCTACTAAAACTATCCAGGATAAATAGAAACATAGTCATAGACAACATTACCATAACTAACAATGCTTCAATAAAACTATCCAGCATAAATACAAACATAGTCATAGATAAGATTGTCATAGCTAAAAATACTCCACTAAAACTATCCAGGATAAATACAAATGTAGTCATAGACAACATTATCATAGCTAACAATGATTCAATAAAGCTATCCAGCATAAAACAAACATAGTCTTAGATAACATTGTCATAGCTAACAATGCTTCACTAAAACTATCCAGCATAAATACAAACATAGTCATAGATAACATTATCATAGTTAACAATGCTCCACTAAAACTATCCAGGATAAATACAAACGTAGTCATAGACAACATTATCATAGCTAACAATGTTTCAATAAAACTATCCAGCATAAATACAAACATAGTCATAGATAACATTGTAATAGCTAACAATGCCCCACGAAAACTATCCAGGATAAATACAAATGTAGTCATAGTTAACATTGTCATAGCTAAGAATACTCCACTAAAACTATACAGGATAAATGCAAACGTAGTCATAGACAACATTATCATAGCTAACAATGCTACAATAAAACTATTCAGCATAAATACAAATGTAGTCATAGATAACATTATCATAGCTAACAATGCTTCACTAAAACTATCCAGGATAAAAGCAAATGTAGTCATAGACAACATTATCATAGCTAACAATGCTTCACTAAAACTATCCAGGATAAAAGCAAATGTAGTCATAGATAACATTATCATAGCTAACAATGCTTCAATAAAACTATCCAGCATAAATACAAACGTAGTCATAGACAACATTATCATAGCTAACAATGCTTCATAAAAACTATCCAGGATTAATACAAACATAGTCATAGACAATATTATCCTAGCTAACAATGCTTCAATAAAACTATCCAGCATAAATACAAATGTAGTCATAGATAACATTGTCATAGCTAACAATGCTTCACTAAAACTATCCAGGATAAATACAAACGTAGTCATAGACAACATTATCATAGCTAACAATGCTTCAATAAAACTATCCAGCATAAATACAAATGTAGTCATAGATAAGATTATCATAGCTAACAATGCTCCACTAAAACTATCCAGGATAAATACAAACGTAGTCATAGACAACATTATCATAGCTAACAATGCTTCAATAAAACTATCCAACATAAATACAAATGTAGTCATAGACAACATTGTCATAGCTAACAATGCTTCACTAAAACTATCCAGGATAAATACAAACGTAGTCATAGACAACATTATCCTAGTTAACAACGCTTTAATAAAATTATCCAGCATAAATACAAATGTAGTCATAGATAACATTTTCATAGCTAACAATGCTCCACTAAAACTATCCAGCATGAATACATATGTAGTCATAGATAACATTATCATAGCTAACAATGCTCCACTAAAACTATCCAGGATAAATGCAAACGTAGTCATAGACAACATTATCATAGCTAACAATACTTCAATAAAACTATCCAGCATAAATACAAATGTTGTCATAGACAACATTATCATAGCGAACAATGCTCCACTAAAACTGTCCAGGATAAATACAAACGTAGTCATAGATAACATTGTCATAGCTAACAGTGCTTCACTAAAACTATCCAGGATAAATACAAACGTAGTCATAGACAACATTATCATAGGTAACAATTCTTCAATAAAACTATCCAGCATAAATACAAATGTAGTCATAGATAACATTATCATAAGTAACAATGTTCCACTAAAACTATCCAGCATAAATACAAACATAGTCATAGATAACATCATCATAGCTAACAATGCTTTAATAAAACTATCCAGCATAAATACAAATGTAGTCATAGATGACATTATCATAGCTAACAATGCTTCACTAAAACTATCCACGATAAACGCAAACGTAGTCATAGACAACATTATCATAGCTAACAATGCTTCACTAAATCTATCCAAGATAAATACAAACGTATTCATAGACACCATTGTTATCATAACAGTGCTTCACTAAAACTATCCAGGATAAATGCAAACGTAGTCATAGATAACATTATCATAGCTAACAATGCTTCACTAAAACTATCCAAGATAAATACAAACATATTCATAGACACCATTGTTATCATAACAGTGCTTCACTAAAACTATCCAGGATAAATGCAAACTTAGTCAAAGATAACATTGTCTTAGCTAACAATGCTATTGGGATAAATACAAATGCGTTCATAGACACCATTGTTATCATAACAATGCTTCACTAAAACCTATCCAGGATAAATAAAAACTTATTCATAGAGACGATTGTTATCATACAATGCTTCACCAAAATTATCCAGAATAAACACCAAAGCAAATTATATGATACGTAGTTGTGATGTACACCCAAAGAAGTGATGATCAACTATAGAAAAAAAGCATAACATCTGATACATCCCATAGACATAAAGCTTCAAATCATAAGCAGAGAACAGGTTGACAGTTCTGTTATTTTGACCTATGGGTATATGTTTCTTTCTTAACTCTAAAACAATGAAGCCATACCATAGAAGATCTATAATTCAGCAAATAATGAATGGCTGCATGTTATTTGGTTAATTAATTTGAAATCACAAGTCCCAGAATATTCTTATATGTTTTGGCATTAATGTGAGATCACATTTGTATGAACATTTGTTTCATACTTGCCAGGTGTTGCTCTTTTTCTCATGATTGTGTGATCTTGGAGTTAGTTTATGAAAATAAGGGGAATATACCAACAGATGTCTTCATGTGGAAGACTGCAGGGAGACTTGTCTCTTCCTCAAACAATGTTTCCTTTCAATGTCACCTGCAGTTTTGTCAAGTGAGCATTTTGACAGTTTTGACTTGCACAACTTGTTATTGAGGAGTTCGAGTTTAGCTTCTAGCAATGGTGAATTTACCATGTAACAGATAAACTAAGCCATAGATTTATCGGATACCTCTGGGTGATGACTAGACAACACATTGATAAAAACATGATTCTGTCTCGTACAGACTATATTCTTTGTTTATTTACAATGGACCTATCTACAATCATCAAGAAATTATGAATGATGCTTAACTAGCTTTGTTCATTTACTTCTGTCACTAAATCATGAATACATCGCTAAGTTTCTCTTCAAAAGTTTAACTGGCTTATAGTCAATCTCAGAACTACTCAACCAGTCTGCACCTTTCTCTATAGGTTATTTTAATTAAATACTGGCCTCTAATCTGGCATAAAAATCAATAAAATCTCAAATTCACTGCACCCTTACCTCACAATGTAATATTTCTACATTAATGATCTGGCTAAACTATTACCAGCTGCCTGTAAACATTGCAGCCACCATATCTGGAATTCGTGTTATGTTTTAATTTTATACAGACTTTTATTTTGATGTTATATATGTGTATAATGAAATGGAAAGTTTAAAATGCTACTTTAATATGAACTCATAGTTGCATATCTCATTGTGAAGGGTTGTTTTTCTGTTGTCAGTGAGTATATCTGCTATGTTTTATTTTTAAAGATGTACATGCAATTGGAGTCAGAGATTTTAGTTTTTAGATTCACATTTTTTTCAGATTTCTGTTAGGGGTCTACCATAACTGTACAATCTCAGTAGACCTCAGTGGGCTTTTGATAATTCTGGAACAATTGCCAGTCTGTTATTATTATTAAGGTCTTCATAGTCATATATCCAGAAATGCATATCAAAATTACCTCTTCCAAAAGTCTAAATGCAAATGCCATCCACATAGCTAATTATCTAATTTAAAAATGAATCTAATATGCTTAACTTTCTTAGTTCATTAAAATAACAAACTGATAAGCACTTTCACCTTTACACATAAAGCTTCACCAGACATTGTTGAAATGAATGTTCAATATATTGTTTTAATATAATAGCAAATCTAAAACTTCTGCAAATTTTTTATTTGCCACACCTAAGAGGTTTATTTGTTCACAGAGATATATTAAACTCTTTGTCTGTTGTATTAGTTAGCAGAGGGCATAAGGTGCAACCATGTACGTGAGATTGCATATACTTAAACATATTGCTTCTTTTAATTCACTTAGTCACTCCCAGATGATGTACACTTATTCTGTTTACCCCTGTGTTTGGCTTTATGTTTTGAGAGCACACTTCTTTTACATTTTGCAGTTTCCTACTTTTTCATTTCAGTGTTGTGCTATTGGCAAGTAATGCATTATAGACATTAATTTCAATGATGTGATATATAATCCTACAATGTAACTATGCAACAACCCTGCACTGAGTACAAGGGGTGGTGCAAGAGCAAGTATCCAGTTGCCAGTTAATGAGACGTAAGAATGGCAGCTATTGAATACTCCAGAAATATTCTGTAGGGGTTCCACTTTAAAATTACAAGAACAACAAATACAAGTCATTACATTTTCAACAATTATTTTAAGTTTTTCCCCTTTTCCCCAAAGTATAGCACTCTGTAAATATATTTAGGGGGATGGGATATGGGGATGATGTCCCCAGTCCCCACAAAAGGAATGCACGGTGCACAGCCCCATGCCAAAAAACAAAGATTCTTCAAAACTTTCTGAGTTTCAAAATGACAATGACTTAGCATTCTCATCCCAGCATTTTTGTTAGATTGCCATTTTATGGTATACATCTCACACACTGACCCACCCCTGCATTCTCAGTTATGAACATAACTATAGTTGCAGAGGGAGAATCCATGCGAATAGTGGAGAAGGGTTACAAGGAGAAGCAGATGGGAGGCTCTTGAGGTACATTCTGCTATATACAAAAAATGAATGTTGGATAACAGAGGTAAAATGGTTGTAGGCTTAAGAAATTGAAGAAGAAAATTAATACGACAAGCAGCTGAAGTCAGATCTGCAATAATGAAGATATAAACAAAACAATGTTGTTGTATCTATTGCACAGTGATAGTCTTAGACCATACCATCTGCTTCACCAGATTTTATCAATATGATTTTATCTGCAGTTCAGCTTACTGAGTGAGAATTTCTTTGAATTGTCTCAGGTTACTCTTAGGAAACTTAATCTGATCAGTCCTTTCTTTTCATTTTCCCATTGCACAGTGCCTTTTTTCTAAGTTTTTTTTGGGGGGATAAACTACAGAGTTTGGGAAGCTCTGTGGCAGAGTTTCTATTACTGTACTAATGTGAATCATAGATATATATATAGCTTCTGTAAATCTAGTAAAAAGTATTTTTGACATTTAATTATGGGCAAGGTTTTAAAACTATTCAGTGCTTCAGGCAAACAATTCACTCTGCCTGCTTCCTATTTAAATATTTTCTTTTTTTTTATGTAAAATGTTAAGCTGACATTATTTCCCAGGCATGAAAAATTATTTACAACATGTTTTCTGAAATAAATAAGCAGGCAGTTTATAATTTGTTTGACAAGGATCAGAACATTATTCTTTTACGTACAATTATACACATCTCTTGCTCTGATCTGCTGCCTATGTTGTCATACTTACAATACATATCTGGTTTAATGGACTGCCTTAACCTGACAATGTTTTATCTTGATAAATAATTTTCTACATTTGCTGAGGTGCACATCTTTATTCTAGAAGTGTAAAGGGAAAGGAAAGCTAAAACAGAATTGTCTAACATGGTTCATGTGACAACAGTTTTTATACCTCTTCTAACTGATTTGTAGGACCATCTTTTAAAACAAAACATCCCACCATAAAAAATTATACATCACAAAGTCATTAAGGAACATGCCATGGAAAATGTGCTGGATGATGCAAAGAGCCTAAAATGAAAAGGTTTTCCAGATCTACTGTCTTTGACGTCAGCAAAAAGGTTTTCTAGGTCTGGTGTCTTTGATCTCAACAAAAATCTAAAAATAGTCACACTTAACTTTAAGAGCTTCTGTAACAAAATCACCAACTTCCATTCCTGGCTATCACACAACTTTGCTGACATTCTTGCTGCTACTTAGACCTGGCTAAAATCCAATATTAAAGACTCAGAAATCCTCCCTCCTGGTTATGATGTTATTAGAGCTGACAAACTCCACAAAAAAGCTAGAGGTCTTGTCCTCTTCTATCCTAACTCCCTTATTATTACTCCCTACTCTAATCCCATCCCACAATTTCATAATGTAGAACTACTAATCAATTTCCTAAAACTCAACATTTCCAAAGCCCTATGTCCTACTGTGATTTACATTCCTTCAGGACCTAGCATCCCCATCCTAGAGGACATACTGTCCTGGATCTCTAACACCATACATAATGAAACTATCATCCTAAGCAATGTCAACATTAATTGGCAGAACCCTACTGGCAAATTCCTCATCTCTAGCATAAAGTTGCTTAACTTCATTCAACTTATCAACACCCCCACTAGATACACCAATAATAATAGTCAGGGCTCCATACTTGACTGGATTATAGTTTCTGACATGTCCAAATATTCTTAATTCTGGCCCCCTCCCTGACACTCTAAGACATCACCTCCCTGCTTTTGCTCTCATATCTCTGCCTCATCCTCTTAAAAAATTATACAAAACCACATGAAATACAGCTAACTTTGACCCACAAACACTTAACGAAATAAAACACACAAACTGGTCCATCCTCAGAGTACTCCCTCTAGGCGAAGCTGTCAGCTACTTCAACACAATTTTCCTCACCTTTCTAAACCACCTATGATGATGTATATGTACTTTCTAAACCACCTACCACCCATATGTACGAAAAGAATCAAAAGCAGCTACACTCCACGGCTATCCAAAGCTTCTTGAGATCAGATGAAAATCAGAGATGGACGTTGGAAATAATGGCATACATCCATATCCTCCTTTGACCTACTATAGTTCAGAGAACTTTGCAACCAGGCAAAAAAATCTATAACAAGAGACAAAAAAGACTACTATCTAACACTCCATTGCTACTAAACAAAATCCCTAAAAATTCTGGTCTACCATCTCTTCACTCCTCAACCCTGGAAAAAAAGTAACCCAACCCCTTTTCCTGACAAAACCCCTGCTCAGTTATTTAAACTCAACAACACTTTATTGAATGCATACAAAACATCACAAAAAACTCTCCCCCCTCTCCCCACTTTCCCATACAACTCTTCCTTTTCTCGTATCCCCTCACCTAACTCTTTATCGTCCTCCTCCACCCCTGACTCACCCTCTTCCCCTCTCACCACTGTTCCCACTACTCATGCCTTCACACTTCAACCTGTCTCCACGGGTACTATTAAAAGGCTCCTTTTTAAACTGAAACCATGCTCTAACTCTCCAGATAAGCTTCCAGTCAAATATCTCAAATTGTCAGCTGAATCCGTAGCATATCATATATTCATCCTCATTAACAGTTCCAAAACTCAAGAAAAAATCTTTCATTATACCTCTTCACAATGGTGATAACTCCACTCAAATGTCCAACTACCAGACCATTGCCATTCTGTCACATATCTCCAAACTCCTTGAAAAATGCATCCAGTCTCAAATTCTTCACTACCTACTAAAAAATCAACTTATTACACCTACACAGCATGGCATCAGACCTGATCACAGCAGTGATACTGCTCTTTTATCCTCTACCGATACTGTTAATAAAGCATGGGGCTCTGACCAACTTGTCTCCTCTCAGTTCCTATATCTTTCTAAAGCTTTTGACACTGTTCCACATCACCTTCTTATTCAAAAGCTAAATGACCTTGGACTTTCTCCGCCATCTACCAGGTGGTTTATTAGCTATCTATCCAATAGAAAACAGGCAGTTAAATCACTAGACTCCATCTCCTCATTCTAGAATACCTCAATTGGAGTTCCCCAAGACTCTATCCTTGGGCTTCTCCTATTCAACATCTTCACTAATGAACTACATGCCTCCATTCTACAGAGTATACTCATACAGTACACCAGTGACTCCTCAATCATCTACTCTTCCAGCTCTATTTCTCCCCTTCAACAAATCACCCAAGCTGCTTTCACATCCATCGAAAGCTGGCTTACTAGCAATCAGTTACTACTCAACCCTTCTAAAACTAAACTTCTCCTTTTCACCCCAAAAACTCCCTCCCTAGATAAAATCCAATTTACTATTCTCTCAAAGAACAACATCAAAATAGAACCTGTTCCCCATACCAAACTTCTAGGTGTCACCATTGATGAACACCTTAATTTTGACCTCCATATACAAAATTATTAAGAAAACCCACCTGAAACATGGTGTTCTAAACTAGCATAAACATCTCCTTGACCCACCCAAAAAACTCACTCTTGCCACCTCCTGCCTCCTCCCCACTCACTTATATGGTGCCCCTGTTCTTACAAATTTACAAGCTCACCTCAAGACTAAGCTCAAAACGTGCTACAATAAAGTTGCAAAATTTGCCACTGATGCACAATACTCCACAAATCACTGCATACCCCTTGGCTGCTTCAATTGGCTTGAACTTCCCCAATACCTAACCTTTCCACAACTTAAAATGGTTCAAAAGATTATTCATAAACCCTTGTCCTTCCCAGTTCTCAACACTATCCACCATACCCACACACCCATTAGATCTCTTAGTTCAGAAAATAAGCAACTTTTAGTCGTGCACCATCACAGGATATCTGCTGGACAAAGTCTATACTACTGTTCCATAGCAAGAATCTGGAACACCTTCCCCTTAGCTATCAGATCCAACCACATACCTGTAACCTTTAAATACTCACTTAAGGAATCCCAGGTTGCCAAGCCATTTCCTTAATGACTCACTACCTCTTATCAATCGCACACTCAGTCTTCTCCTACACGACCTTACTCTCTCCTCCAATCATTACTCTTCAATTCCATCTCCCCTCTCTTCTTTAACTCCTATCTCACCTTTTACCATTCTCGCAAATGAGGCCTCTTCATGTATTCTCACATCAGTCCCATGCTTACAGAGTATTCCTATAAGGAACTTTCCTAAATTTGTAATCATAATATTCAGTTCTCTTTTGTACATGTTGAATGTATTTACCTTCCCTACAAACCTGATTTGTAATATTGTTTATATTGTTCTGCTAAAATGAAAAATACATTTTGTAACTTTTGTAACAATTGGAACTCTAACATTTTGGAGCTTATCTCCATGTGCCTCCATTGAAAATGGGTTCTGTTAGGCCCAGTGAACTTGCCCTGTAAAAAAATTTCAAATAAATAAAAAAAAATAATTCAGAAAGATGACTCAAAAGACTACCCACTCTTTGGGTTCAGGGATCGTTTTCAGCTATGTTTTCCTTCATTCAGGCTAGTTCACTGACTACAATTGCTTCCACTGTAACTGACTGAGTTACAACTCACCAAGTACAGATATATATGTATGCATACATACCTAAATATATAATATATATATATATATATATATATATATATATATATATATATATATATATATATATATATATATATATATATATGTATATATATATATATATATATATATATTTATATTTAGATGCAATTATATTCATCGGCATGCACAAACATCAACACATAAATCACTGAAGACCAAAAACATTGATCCACAAACCATTAAAAATACCCACTAAACTATTGTTATTGCAGGAGGCAAGTAATCCTGTGCCTCACATCTTCTGCTACTAATATATACATACATACAAATACACATATACATACATACACACACATTTATTTATATATATATATATATATATATATATATATATATATATAAAATGGAAAGGTAGATGAAAAGGTAAACACTTATATAGAGCCATGTATGCACACACACACACACACACACACACACACACATATATATATATATATATATATATATATATATATATATATATATATATATATAAAATATACCTTAACATCAATCTGTAAAGTTTCTCACATTATCCCCCTGCATAAAGGTGGTAATTCCAAAGAGTTTTCCAACTACAGGCCCATAGCCATATTATCCCCTTAGGCAAAAGTAATGGAGAAATGCATTCATAAGCAACTTTTAAGCCACCTACTTGAAAATAATTTATTAGCCACCTGCCAGCATGACTTCAGACCATTTCATAGCACCACCTCTGCTCTCTTATCCTTTACTGACTGCATTAATAGAAATCGTAATAATGACACTCTATCCTCAGCCCTCTTTATTGATTTGTCAAAAGCCTTTGACATGGTTAACCACCACCTCCTCATAAACACACTTAAAAACCTGTCATTGGATACTCTTGCCATACAGTGGTTCCAATCCTACTTAAATAACAGGCAACAGGCTGTACTATGGGCAAATACCTTATGTTCCCACCTCCCAGTTGCCATAGGTGTCCCTCAAGGCTCGATATTGGGTCCTCTCCTCTTCTCCATCTTCACAAATGACCTCCAATCTGTAATTCCTCAAGCTACCTGTATCCAATACGCAGATGACTCCACACTTATATGCTCAACCACTTCCTCATCAGAACTTCAGTCCCTAACCCCAAAAAAATTAGCATAGTTGAAAATTGGCTTCTACACCAAAGTCTTATCTTGAACCCTAAAAAATCTAAAATGCTACTATTCACCCCTACCCATAGAGCCTCACCACCTTTGAGCCTCACATCAATAACACTATAAAAACAGTGAACAAAAAAATTAGGTTCCCTCTACAGGATAAAAATCTTTCTGACCCCACTAGCCAAGACAACTATAGCCCATACCCACCTTATCTCCACCCTACTATATGCCTTTCCTATCTATACTAAATTATATAAAAGCAACTTGAATAAACTGTCTACCTCCTACAACAATATTGCCAGATTTGCAGCTGGGTCCTCCTATAGGACCCATCATTGTATCAATCTGAATCAACTAGGCTGGTTAGAATTGCCAAATCTAATACTTTTGAACCAACTAACAATAGTCCATAAGATCCTGTATCAAACTACAAATACACCAATACTCAATACCCTAATCACCCCCTATAATAATCTCAAAACCCTACGCTCATCTAACGAATTACTAGTACAAATAGCAAAATCCAATAATTCAGCTGGTGACGCATTGCTCCCTAATACAGTGGGTAAAACCTGGAACAGCCTCCCTAATCACCTAACCTCCCTAACCTCAGCTAACCTATTTAAAAGCAAACTAAAACCCTACCTTAAATCACACTGGTTATGCCCCTGTGTCAACCCAGACTAACTACCAAACCCTTCCCTTGACACCTGTCTTCTCATGAGTATAATCTTGTGTCTTCTCTACTGATAATAATGTTAATGTGACTATACAGCGGACTAATGTCCTGTACATATTTTTACTGATTATCCATAGCCATCTTACACTAGGACTTCTGGTGAGACTTTACAGAATAAGAGTGTCCTTGTACATACTTTGTATGAATATCCATTGCTGTTAGACACTAGCATTTTTGTGTGACATTTGTGTGTGTGACTTTATAATTAATAGTGTCTTTGATATATTTTATCAGGAATATTCAAAACTGTTTGCACTTGGATTTTTCTTATTCAAATGCTAAATCCTATGAAATGTAATGTATGCCTAAGCTTTGTAATGTACCAATGCCTTTGTACATACCATTGTGTTTATAAACATTTTGATGTAAGTGGAGCTTTTCTCCCCGGGCCTCCACTGAAAATGGACATATATCCAGTTGGACTACCCCGGTCAACAAATGCAAAATAAATAAAAAAATAAAATAAAAAATATATATACATACACGTGTGTGTGTATATGTGTTTGTCCACTGAATTTAATCAAAACACCAGAATGTCAGCATTCACAATGTCGACCAGAAAACAGTGACATTCCAAATGTCGACACTTAACTAGGCATGTGCTGAGCAAGAGCCCCGATGCATGCAAAGTTAAACTGTTTTTTGCAGGGGGGTGAGCTGTGCTACCCCACCCCCTGCTAATTATATATACTAACTCTGTGGGTGTATTCTCCAACCCCAAGAATTGTGCGTTCTCACATACTTGTTGACCATCTGTATAGTCAACGACATTTTGTCAACTAAACAGATGCCATGTGGAATTGACCAAATCACACACACGCATGTGTGTGTGTGTGTGTGTGTGTGTGTGTGTGTGTGTGTGTGTGTGTGTGTGCGTATAAATATATATATATATATATATATCTTTAGGGTGCAAGCTTCCCTGCAACCCCAACATTTAACATTTTATAGTTTTGTATATATGCATATATGTATGAAGTGACACCCCAACCCCATATGTAAAAATGGGAAAAGGGTGTGGTTGTTGGTGGGATGAATATATATATATATATATATATATATATATATATATATATATATATATTTTTTTTTTTTTTTTTTTTTTTTAACATTTGTTTGCCAGGATAGTCATACTGGACAACAAGTGTCCATTTTCAACGGAGTCCTGGGGAGAAAAACTCCATAAGTTTACAGAGAGAAGAAAAAATTACAAAAGAGACATTACAGAGTAGTAGCATACAGCTTGTATACTTTACAGCCGTTACTATACAATAAGAGGCTATTCCTCCTTTTGGTTGAAAATACAAGTGTACAAAATATACAATGAGAGTAGATAATAACCTTGTAGAGCATTGCAAGATATTTCACAACTGAATAACAGTATATAAATGTTTAAGTTTCCATTTATACATTCAAGCAAATATACATGAAAGAGCATATATAATATATATATATATATACATATACAAACACACACACACACACACACACACACACACACACACACACACACACACACACACACACACACACACACGTACATACACTCAGATATAGGTTATTGCTCATACATGGATAGGTATAGTTAGATGGTGGTGTTTATGTTGTCCAGTACAAATGGGGTGTAGAGATAGTGAGTGGATGAGGCTTCAGGGGGTCAATTACAGGGGCATAGATGACTAATGAAGAGGTATGTTTTAAGTAGGCTTTTGAAGGAGGGTGTGGAGTTTTGTAGTCTGAGGTCAGGAGGAAGGTTGTTCCATATTTTTGCTATGTCATGGGCAACTAGTGATTCCTCAGAGTTGTTTTTGCATGTGATGGTTTTGCTTAAGGCTTTGTTGGAGGACCGAAGTTGTCTATTTGAATTGTAGAAGTTCAGCATGCCAGTCAGATCAGGGGTTTTCATGGGACAGTACAGAATTAGATGAGCTAGGCTGAGTTGATGGTACCTTAATAGGTTTGGAAATTCAAGCCAGTGCAAGGCTTGTAGGGAAAGGCCATGGTGGGATCATGATTTGGCATTAGTAGTGAATCTAACAATTTTGTTGTAACAGATGGAAAGTTTATTAAGGTCAGTTTTGCAAAAATTAGTTAGTATTTTATACATAGATATATATATATATATATATAGATATATATATATATATATATATATATAATATATATATATATATATATATATATATATATACACACACACACACACACACATTTTATATATATATATATATATATATATATATATATATATATATATATATATATATATGTATACAAGTGAAGGGTTACAAACAAACCATTCGGTAAAAACTACAAGGGCATCTCCACTAAGCAAAAGTCTTCACTGTATAATACCATAAACCTCCAGAAGGGCTTTTCTTTCTTAAGTATAGCCAAACAATCTGTTTAGGCTGTGCTGATGAGGGTGCCAAAAAAAAGTCCAAAACATTGCATGTCTACAGGTACTTGGAAGTTTTGGCCTGAATGCCCCATAAAGACTTAAAAAGTAAGAAGTCATGAATATTCAGAAGCCATGTAGCTGAAACACTGGTTTGTCCTTAAGGGGTCATTTACTTATATTCAATGAGCCTATAATGCAGTAGGTTTAAAGTGTTACACAATGAAGCCTACTGGCTCAGCTGAGTCCTTCTTGCAGTATTTACTGAACAATTTATCCTGTTATTTAGTCCTGAAAAGGGCTCAAAAAAGTCTAAAGCACAGCATGTTTACAGTTAGTGGGGTTTTTTTTTCTTTCTTGGCATGAATACAACCATTAAGACTTAAACAGTAAAACCGCACAGGCATTTATCCTACATGGTGGAAGATGATCATCATAAGTTTATAGAAAGAAAAAAAAATTACAAAACCTTAACAAGATTTTTTACTAATGTAAATAAGAAATTCTTTAACTCAACTTATATAAAATTGAAATCAAAACTAGTTCATAGGTTCATACTAGGCTATCTGCCCTAGGGCATTTATAAGCCTAGCCAGAGTGTGTTTGGCTTTCGTCACCCATTTTAAATTAATTTTGCTATGCCCTTTTTCGAGGTTAGTATACTGTGCCTCTGTCTAACAGTGACACAAAAGTGATACCCGGGGTAAACTTACGATCTCCCATCCACTCATCAAGATTCCTCTTGAAGAGAGTCAATGAGGGACTCTGCCTAACCTGGACTGGGATTTTATTCCAGAGTGAAGGGAGCCTCTGGGTTATGAATCTGTCCCTCCAGCATGTCCTATTTATTTCAGTGCTGAGGTTCAAATCTCTCAAGCGCGTAGCTCGATGGGATTTGGATTTTCTGAGGTGCAGCATGTCCATTAATTCCGGATTGGACATGGCTTTATATGTCAGGCACAGATCACCTCTGAGCAGGCGGTATGCCACTGAGTAGAGCTGGAGTTTCTTTAACCGGGCAGCATATGGCATCTGTTTGAGCCCTTTGATCCTCTTGGTGAGGTACTTTTTAAGATGAACTATGAAAAAATTGATTAGTAAATCCAGAAATAAAAAGCCTTTTACAGATACATTAACTCATTGGATACAAGGGCATCATCTATTGGAGTTATTTTGATTAATGATATATTAACCAAAGTCAGAATCTTGGTTCTTCTAGTCCTAGTACAGATCAGATGACTGTCTCAGGTCCTTGCATCTTTTTTAGATTCCATTATTAGGAATGTCTCCAAATTTAAGAAAATGTCATCTATGGGTCTATATAAAATTAATTTCTGGAAAATGGCATTGTACCTTATAATTGGAGGGTATCATATATTACCCCTGGACATAGAAAGGACAGAAAGGATATCATTAGCAGTAATAGGCCCATAAGTTTAACATCTCTGTTCAGTAAGTGCTTTGAAAGGTGTCTTCTAGAACTAGTACATAACTCAGGCTTCAGATTAACAGCTAAGGATATTAACAAACATGGTTTCATAAAGCAAAGATCCACTGTGGGTAACTTGGTATTATTTTGCAATGAAATAACAATGGCCTTGGACATGAGTTTATCTCTAAGTATGATCTTTTTGGACCTTGCCAAAGCTTTTGACCATCTACCATTCCATTCACAGACATTTATTTGAATCTGACATTAATTGTTGTATTTTCAGATGAGCCATGAACTGGTTAACTGACCGACAGTATTGTGTGAAGATATATAAAGTTCATTCATATTTTCTAAATGTAACTTCTGATATTCCCCAAGAACTGGTTTTGGGCTCAATGTTGTTTAATTTTGTTTTTTCCTAGTATTCAAAGTAACACTAAATTTTGTATCCAAAAATATGCTGGCAATTGTAAAGTTGGTTTTACAACATAAAATAAATCTGATGCCAATGACCATAATGCATATTTTTGTCTGATTAGTAAGTGGGCACAAGATACTGGACTAAAATGTAGCCTGCATGAGTGCAAAATTATGTATTTCTCAAACAAAATACAAAAATGTCCCATCTATTTGACATGCTTATTACTAGAAGAGGTCAAAGAATATAAAGATCTTGGCATTAGTACTGCATTTGGTTTATCTTTTAACCATCATGTCAAGACTATAACTACTATAGCTATTAAATATATGGATTTCTTATTAAGAAATCTTTCAACTAGAGATGAGAAATGTTTTGCAATTATATATATATAACTTACATCAGACCCATTACTGAGTATAATAAAGTATTTTGCACTTACACTAAAATTCAATTAAAATTTTTAGATGGTGTCCAGAGGAAACATACTAAGAGAACTCTATTATTACATCACTTAGATTATGGGGCTAGATGTAAATATTGAAAACTCCTTTTCCTTCTGCTAAAGGCGCATTCAGGTTAAAGTGATACTGGCACATAACACATGTAACAACCCTGTTTTACAGCGAATGTGTAACAGACGTCTTTAACTGTCCAAAGACATTTAGACACTATAATATGAAATTTGCATCTAAAGTAGGAAGACCTAGTTCTAGTAATTCATATGTTATGGTACAAATCACCTAACTATGGAATAAAATTCTGATATGGATGAGGAGGCCCAAAAATTTGAAGACTTTTAAATCAAACTTAGACACTTGGGCTGGCGACAAAGCCTTTGAACCATTTCTTGAGGAATTAGTATTGCTAGATGGTCATGAGGCCTGAACACTGTGGTCAAACTTATGAACTTATATATGGGTCTACTGAAATCTGTCAACCCTACCATTGGAAAAAAACCCAAGAAAAAGCAAATAAACTAATAAAGAATAATAACGAGTGCAATAGCAGCGAAGACAATTTATTAAACAGATAAAATAGTGTTTTAAAGCGCTTTTTCGTCAGCATAAATAGCTAACTTCCTCAGAAATGTTAAAAGGTAGACTACGACAAGACACTTAAAAACATTTGAAATTGGGTGCCAATTACTACGTAAGATGCTGAACCTCCTTCTCATTCTATTTAAAGAGACATACTCAGTACTTTGGCATATAATTATAAATACGTAAAACAGAATAACAAATACTAAGCAACTCATATTGATGGGGAAAGCAACAGTATTAAATGGTAAATATATAACTTATGATACCCAGAGTGATTATTTATGCATATATATTTATAATTAATAACCATTAACTGAACATATATAGTCTAATAGTAAAAAACATAAATGAACCCACTGACTCATTATTATAGTCATGAAAATAATAATGTGATAAAATAATGAAAGTAATTAATGACCCTAAAACATTAAAATCATCTCTTAAGACTGTTCAGTTTTAACAAACTTGAAATTGAACATGAGTCATTAATTCCTGGATGACTATACGCATTTAACCTAACCTGCCAAATTAATTCAGCTTCTTCCAGTTTAAGAGGTCTAGGTCCACCCCTACTATCACAACAAACCTGATCAATTGCTAAGAATTTGAATGTGTGATTGGTAAATACAGAAGTGTGTTTAGCTAGAGCGTTGTCAAGTTTAGATTTTTTCATAGCATATAAATGCTCGTATATTCTGTCCCTAAGTCTTCTTTCGGTCTTCCCGATATAGAAAACGGGACATAATGTGCATCTAGCTAAATAAATGACAAAGGTAGAATTACAAGTAAATTTGTGTTTTAATTTATAAGAAGTGCCGTTTAACTCAAAATAAGTTGTTTCTTCCACGTATCTACAATAATTACAATTCTGACACTTTAACATCCCTGCATTACGGGTTACCAAGGGTTTACTACCCTCCAAAAGAGATTTTAAATTCTTCCCTTTCCTAAAAGCTACTTTAGGTCTATCTCCTAATTTTTCAAAAATAAAGGGGTACATTTTAAACAATTCCCAGTTTTTATTTATTATGTCAATACAAATATTACAACCTGTACTGAATGTAGTAATACAATAATTAGTGTTTATTTTATCTGCACAGATGGCTACATTTTCTTCTAATTCGTGCATACTACTATCATTGCAATCAGTCACATATTCTGGGTCGCCTTGGGACTTAGCACAATTAACTGGGAGTAAAGGTCGGTAAGTATTCTGACTTCTTTTATCTATAACGTCCTGTATTACGTTGTCCAATAAACCTTCAGGGTAACCTCGAGATAAAAACATATTTGTAAGCACTACACATTCCTCATGAAAGTCGTTGTCCAAGCTGACCATCCTAGCAGCTCTTACTAGTTGCCCTTTGACAACAGACTTCTTCTGCGAGAAGGGGTGACAACTAGTAAAATGTAAAAAAGTGTTTGAATAAGTTTTCTTGTGAAAAACCTTTGCAGTGTAGCAATTGTACTCGTAATTCTTACTTAAAAGTACATCAAGGTATGCAATATTGTCAATCCCAAATGAGTATGTAAACTCTAGAAAGTTAGTAGTGCTATTGAAGTATTGTAACACCAATTTACTTGTGTCATCATTCCCATTTATCAAAATGAAGATGTCAAGAAATCTAGTGTAATGAATAAACTTATCAAGGAAGTGGTTGTGATTAGAAAAAACAAATTCAGACTCCCAGTAAGCCATAACTAAGTTGGCTATGCTTCCACCACAAGGCGACCCCATTGCCACTCCAACTTTCTGTAAGAAAAAATCATTATAACACATAAAAAAGTTGTAAGACAAAACAAGATCACTAAGTACAGATACGAGATAGATTTCCCTGTCGGAAGCATTATGTTTTTTTAAAGCAAGGGTTACCCATTCGAGTGCAATGTTGTGTGGTATACTACTATACAAATCTCTAACATCTATAGTCAAAAAATTGAAGTGAGAGTTGTAGTTAACAGTTCTTATATTCTCAAGGAACGTCCATGAATCTTTACATATCTGGGCTTCCTTTACTACATATTTTTGGAGTATACTATCCACTCCTTTAGCACAGGAGTAAGTAGGTGACCCCCTGCTATCAACCAACAATCTAAGTGGGGGATTATCAATACACTTATGTATTTCAGGAATCCCAAAAATGTATGGATATCTTGGAAATGACGTAGTTAGGTAACCATACATTTTTTGGTCAATTCTACTACCAATATATAACTCCTCAATACAGTCCATAATTAACTTGTAGGCTGTATTAACTTCTGATCTTGAACTAGGTTCATATGTATCAGAATGCAGTACTTCATCCATACGAGCCTGGTAATCTGCTGTACTGAAAACAACCAACCCGCCACCCTTGTCAGGTTTACAAAACCTGAGATTTTGGGATTTGAAAAACTGTACGTACTCAACTTCTGTCATTTTTAAGTTAGAGTTTGTAATATTCTATATATTATTTGCACTGGCGTGCCTAATATCTAACTCACAGCATTTTTCAAATACTTCCAAAGCTGGGTGGAGTGGGGGGTTGTAAGTACTAGATATATGCAGCTGTCCAAATTCAGTATAAGCAGAATTATTACCCATTAGTAAAGTAAAATTCAATTTCCTAATAAAGAGCTTAATATCCAGAATAGAATCAACAGTGTTTAAAGACTTTGAAGGGACAAATGTTAAACCCTTAGACAAAAATTTGACCATCTCAATGTCAAATTTAGTAGTAATAAAGTTATATAATTTAAAGTCACCAGATTTGTTACTAACAACGTCGACAGATGGTGTTTTTAGTATAAAGTCAGTATCAACTACCTCATAGTCATCTGGCAAAGATATATCAATAGTATCAACCTCCAAAAGGACCAGGTTGTCTCCATTGTCTTTATCGTAGGAAGGAACATCAAGAAAAACACTTAGTAATGAATCTTGTTGTTTTGTTTGTTGTTCCTCCACTTCGTATTTGTTTGTGGTTGTTGAAAGTTCCTTATTTTTGGTCTTGCCCCCATATAGGGGCGCTGCTAAAAATTTGTATGTTGATTAGAAGAATTCAGATTATGTTGACCACTCCTTAACCTCGCGCTCCAAGGGGTACCATTAGATACACCCACATTCATATTCTTATCAAAAAAGTGGTTAGAATCATTATTATCTGGGCTATGTTGTACCAAACCAGTACTAGTAGAACCACATTCTTGGGGTGGACCACTGTGTTGCCTACCACTGGTTATGGCACTAGAGTTGAAAGAAAGAATACCTTTTTTCCAAGTCTGACCCAATGGCGGGTTAGGATAAGCTAGACCTTGCTTATAGGCATCACAGTCTCTATGAAGTTTCTTTATTTTTTGAGACTGTAGTTTAAACATATGATCGTCAATGCTAACAAAAGTGCGCTCATATTCAAATTTATATCTGTTAAACTCTAAATCATTAATAATCATTTTATCCAAATCAGAAATATATAAAGAGAGTTCGTCTATCCACAGATTGTAATGTTTAACTATTAGTTCAATTAATTCCAATCCCTGGTGGTCGAACAGGTTGACCAAGTCCATATGAAATACTGATCCGGCCTCTAGGCCGGTTGGGTATGGTGCACGCCTTAAACCTTTTGGTACTATCTTCAAAGAGAGACATTCAGTGAAGTAAGCAACTTCAAGTTGTAACTTCTTTAGTTTAAGTAAGCATGCATCAAAGGTCTTTAATTTAAGGCTAATACTGTTCGACCCGCTATTTACAGCATTATTGTCATTAAGCACAGTGCTGTTGACATTCGCACCAGTACCAGGTACTTTAGAAAAATTGAAACAGTTTTTATGCCAAGTAGGTAAACATACATTAAGAGTGTTACCTTTGTTCCCAGTGTTAGAACATGGTGTTAAAGACTGCGCCCACTTGTCGGTATTCGCCCCATCATGTGAAGGACGAACCGCCTTTGCAAAAACAAATTTGTCCTTACTAACAGGTTGGCGGTCTCCTCCAACATCAAACAATAATTGCTCCTGGGCTAGTCCTTCATTAGATGCAATATTGGAGGCAATGTTGTTAATTGAGCCCCGCGTTGGAAAGTCGTTTAGGCGTGTACTCTTGCCAACCCGCTCCAGTCCCATGGCGACCACCGTGGCAGTTAACTCCGGTTTGGTAGAATCCACACTGACATGGTTAGGAACATGGGGCTGTAACCCATCAGTAGATGTATCGCCTTCACATCAAGACCCATGAACAAATGTTTCATTGTGTTCAACATGCGTAGCGTTGATATGCTGCACCATTGGTTTGTTAACCGCTACTATATATATTTCACGAAGGTCACGGTGTTCAGCATCAATTTTATCCAGCCTAGTAAATAAGTTCTCCAACTTATGGTTAATTACATCCAAAAAAGCTGCCCGCGACCGGATTATCTGGTATATCCAATAAGTCCCCGGCAGGAGAACTCGATTTAAAATTTTTAGATGGTGTCCAGAGGAAACATACTAAGAGAACTCTATTATTACATCACTTAGATTATGGGGCTAGATGTAAATATTTAAAACTCCTTTTCCTTCTGCTAAAGGCGCATTCAGGTTAAAGTGATACTGGCACATAACACATGTAACAACCCTGTTTTCCAGCTAATGTATAACATAGAAGTCTTTAACTGTCCAAAGACATTTAGACACTATAATATGAAATTTGCATCTAAAGTAGGAAGATCTAGTTTTAGTAATTCATATGTTATGGTACAAATCACCTAACTATAGAATAAAATCCTGATATGGATGAGGAGGCCCAAAAATTTGAAGATTTTTAAATCAAACTTAGACACTTGGGCTGGCGACAAAGCCTTTGAACCATTTCTTGAGGAATTAGTATTGCTAGATGGTCATGAGGCCTGAACACTGTGGTCAAACTTATGAACTTATATATGGCTCCACTGAAATCTGTCAACCCTACCATTGGTCAACATCTGTTTAGTCAGCTAAACTTATGGTCAACAGGTGTGTGGTATCACACAATTCTCTCTATTTGTCTCTAATAATTTTGGTCATGTAGACTTTTCTCTAGCAGCTGTCACAGGCCTTCAATCAATGCATCATTATACTTATTTAACCCTTTTTGTGCCTAAAGTCATGCCTTTATAGTCTACATACACCTCAACTTGACACTTCAACAAGGCTTACCAGTCTGAAACAAAAAGGAGTTCAGGATCAACAGACATTTATGGCACACTTGAAAGACAGAAAAGAAACAAAAAAAATGCATCCATTTGAAATACTCACTGTAGATGCAGTTAACCAATTTTTGCCTTTCAGTACTAGCTGCCACAGTCTTTCCCCTTCTAGTGTAGGTCCTTTGAAGTGTCACAGTGGCACAACAGGTAGTACAAATGACTTTGGTGCAGAAGACTGGGGGTTCTATTCCAACAAGAAACAAACAGATTTCTGACATTATAGTAGGAAGATGCTACACTCTGCAGTATGTCATCCTTTATTAAGTCCTATCTGCTTGAGTTGGTGGTAGCTCAAGTGGATGCAAAAGATAGAATGGCATCAACTGAAAAGAGTTTTCATTTGCCCTGGCCAAATTTCCTTTAGTCATATAAATACCACCTTAGATCTCCCCAAAAGATAGGCCACAGGCCTAGTGGGACTAGCAAGGTCAACAAAGGATAAATAAATAAAGGTGACTTTGTTAATGCTTGATGTGGGAGATACTCAGAAAAAATATATTGTATCTGATTTAATCCATTTATTATATTTAAGCCTTTCTCTTTTACAGCCACCATTGAATATATCAATGTTTAATGATAATACTGAAGATTTCTTGGTCATTTTTGTTTTCCCCATGTTACTTCTCTGTGATAAATGTACCAGAATGATTTTAGTAAAGACTATATATAAACATATCTATAAATGAAGTATAAGTTAAGTAAATATACACTTTATGAGACCTTCCATGTTTTAAAAATAAATATTTACACAATTCTGCTCTTATGAAAAAAATATCTTAACCTATTCCTGTAAACCATAACTCCCTTGTCTGCTTGGTAAACTTAAACAAACTTCAACATAAACCGCTTGAGTTGGTCAGGAAAAAGTGTAAATGAGGTCAACAATGGGAACAATTCAATGAATAAAACACGGAAGAACCAGACCTCATATGCCAGATACATTTAATAGTAGAAAATAACAGGCAAAGATTTGTGGATACTTTCCTTTGTAAATGCTTACGAACAACAAATGCATTCAGTAACTTTATATAAATCACGTGACACAAAACACCACTCAGACATCATATAAATTCAAACATCAAATTAATCACATTAAAATCATTTAAAGCCACAGCATTTTATTTAAATATCTATGACACTTATTAATATACAAAAAATAAATGCAAACATATATTAAAACGAAACATAAATAAACCAAACGTTATTCATAACCTCATTTGTTTAGGCTTCAATATTGTTTTAAGACTACCAGCAGCATTTAAGCCTGGTTCCTTATCAGCCATCATTCTTATGCTGAGCTATCTCTGTGTCATTAATAATAATGTCCCCTCTCATTCTTGGTATGAATTATTGTATAACTCTCAACTTAAACATGTGCTGCTCACCATTTTCTTTAACATGCTTCCCAAGAGAACTAGTGCTAACTCCTCTTCTTATATCTGACAAATGCTCAGAATTTCTATCTTTTAACTTCCTGTTACATTTACCTACATACACATTACCTTCTCTGACATATAGCACAGGTAGCCAAATATACTATATTTTCAGTATTACATGTTACATAGCAATTAAATTATTTTTCTACTATTAATGGGATGGATAAATTCAAGGCAATTTAGAATATATCTACAAAAATAACAGTTACAATAAGAGAAAGTACCCTTCTTCTTACTAACAGGAGTATGTTCGTCAACATAATCTCTCTATGGCATAATCTTTGTTTTAAGTTTTGAAATTTCCTGAAAGTAAATTGTGGAGTACTTCCTATAAATGCATTCAATTCTGGTAGTACATTCAAAATGCCCCAAGTATTTTTAATCACATTTATTACCCCAGTGGTTCTAGTACTATAGTAATATATCATAAACCATTCGCCCCTTTTGCATTATCAGTAGATATGATTTCATAACTATGCACAAAATATGGTCTAGCTTGCCCTTGCCTTTCACTAATGACCTGTTTAGGCACTTCATTCAATAAATGGTCATCATATTGTCTAGCCTGAAGCTCCTCTTTCATCTCGGACATCTGTTGATTACACACCTGAACATCTGTGTTTAGTCTACTAACTTTTAAGAGCTGACTCTTAACAATACCTTTAAAAATATGATGTGGATTCATACTATACCTATGCAAGTATCTATTAGCCTGCATCTCTTTCCTGTAAGTGCTAGCTGATATTTCACCAATTTGCCTAGTGTTTTTATTATGTAGAAAATTAATCTCATCTCTAGAGTACATAAGTTTATACTTCAAAATATTCTGTAGCATTGTCCAGATAATGTACAAAATCAATTAAAGTTTGTTCATCACCCCTCCAAATAAGAAAAATATAGTCCACAAAACATTTATAAAATAGAATATTCACAGTATATAATCCAGAAGAGTTATAAATCTGCATATTTTTCCATTGATATTATATGACTCTATTGGCATATGTACTAGTTAACAAATGTTCCTATTGCTAGACTTGACACCTGATGAAACAATTGTTGTTCAAATATAAACACATTACTAGTTAGTGCTATCTCTAATAAGAGACAAATTGTTTCAGTCCTTCTAATTACATATGTGCTATTTATACAAAGAAGTTCCCTGACCACTTGCACCCCATAATGATTAGGTATGACTGTAAACAATGAGTTAACATCCAGTGTTACAAAAATATGCTCATTTGTCGCATTATTCTCATACCATTGATACAGCACTTCTAAAAAATAAATTATTAGTATCAGTGATGAAACTCCAGACATTACTCAAGAAAGGTCTTAAAGTATCCCCCAAATATAATGAAACTGGCTCTGTGATCCATCCCTTACCTGAGACTACAGTTTTTTTAGGGGCAGTTGCTTATCTTTACAGATTTTGGGTAGTCTATATAGCAACAGAATAACAGGATGTGCAACATACAGAAAATTATACAACTAATATGATATTCCATCTTGCAGCTGTAATTCATATACAAAACTATTAACTTTCTAAACAATATTATTAACAGCATTTCTATCAACAGATCTAAAGACAGTAGTATCACTCAAAAACTCATTCACAAAAAACAAATATTCACTTTTATCCATAGCTGTTGTATCACAATATCAGGATTATTCTGTAAGCCTATCAAAGAATTGTACTCATCTTTTGATAAATTATATTGTTTAAGGATATCTCACTGTTCGTATAACTGCTGTATCTGTTTTTCACATACATTTTCTTTAATGTGCTTTGCAGGAAAACTAGTGCTAGCTCCCCTTCTTATATCTGACAAGTGCTCAGAAATTCTGTCTTTTAACTTCTTGTTACATTTACCTACTTAAAAACTGTGACATATAGCACAGGTAGCCAAATGTATTATATTTTCAGTATTATACATTGCACAGCAATTAAATTAATATTTTCTACTATGAATGGGATGCATACATTCAATGCAATTTAAAATATATCTACAAAAGGAAGAGTTATACATACTCTTCCCTCATTTCATATTCTAAATATTGTAAAATAAGATATTTTTCCTTAAAGTAGGGGTTAAAGCATGATTTTTACAGTTATTTTCATTTTTACTTTTTTATAACAGCTCTTCATACTCATCTGTCATACATCTTCATCTCTTCATAGTTCTTGTACCATTTACAGTCTCCTGTTATCTCTTGCATAATTTCTATTATATCTGACATCAATAAAGGAAATACCTTTTCAAGAATACAATTTATAAGTTCATTTATATCCACATTCATATCTTACATATTTCCATCCTCATTTTTTCTAATGCAGATATTATTTTATTTTAGGTAAGACAATATGAAAAAATAAAGCAAACAACTGTGATATAGTGATAAAAAGATAAGGAGAGAGCATGACAAACAAAGAGAACAGGAAGACAGACGAGGGGAGGAAAGAGTGATTGAGAGTAAAAGAAAAATAAATACATAATTTAAATCCTTTCAATTTCTATTAACTTTCACACTATCAGGTCAGAAAAACAAGACTCGTCAGTCTAATATTATATGAAAGTAAATTATTCTAATTAAAATAACATAAATGGGCTTAGATAATATTAGCAAAATGCATATCTGTCCTATTCTAATGTTAATTTTATGTTGTAAGATTTATGATATATTCATTTTTCAAGGCAAGTCAGTCTGTATCCAAAATACTACATGTGGCAAACAGTACATTCCTTACACTTGCATATAACCTTAAGTTGTGAGCCATATGTCATAAGTTAATTATCTCATTAATAGACTAAGGATCAAGGGTCTCAAACAGATGCCATATGCTGCTCGGTTTAAAAAACTCCAGCTCTACTCAGTTGCATATACTACTTCAGGCGATCTATGCCTGACATACAAAGCTATGTCAAATCCAGAATTAATGGACATGCTCCACCTCAGTAAATCTAAATCCCTTAGAGCCACATGCTCAAGGGACTTGAACCTCAGCACAGAAATAAATAGAACTTGCTGGAGGGACAGGTTCATAACCCAGAGGCTCCCTTCGCTCTGGAATAGAATTCCAGTTCATGTGAGGCAGAGCACCTCACTGAATCTCTTCAAGAAGAATCTCGATAGGTGGATGGGGGATCGTAGGTTTGTCCCAGGGATTACTCCCGTGTCACTATTGGACAGAGGCACAGTAAACTAAACCTTAAAAAGGGCACAGTATACTCAAATCAAGGGGTGGCATAAGCCATACAGAATCGGGCTAGGCTTATAATTGCCTCAGGGCAGATAGCCTAGTATGAACCTATGAACCTATTTATTAATACCTTAGCTAAAAGCTATATTCTATGACTTCTTAAACACATGTCCAGTCTACTAATTGTAAGATTTGTATTCATAAACAATAACAATTTTCCTTAAAATGATGTGTACTTCTTGTTATCAAAAACTGCATTATTTGCAAACAAATACATGAGATTCCAAATAATTAATGTCCACCAATTGTAGCAAAGTAATTTTGTATCTTAGTTTCACAGGGACTATCCTGAAAGCATAAAATGTGCAGTATCATTTACAATGAACCATTTTCCAAACTTTCATTTGTGGTATATAAAATATAATATGAATTACATATACATACTATTGTCAGTTTATGTCTTATAAACCAGATACATTTCTTTCCTTGTTAACTAATTACTTGAACAAGACTAGACCTGCAGCACAAGTCAATTAGTTATATGCATGTTGTATATTCTGACCGACTAAATCTCAGTCCTAAATGTGAAATGGGCTATATGTAGATACTGCAAGCCTTATTTTCATTCTGTTTTTATTTTTCTCATTATAATTCCTTTCTTTCTTTCTCCTTGTTAGTTTATATAACTTCAAATATTCTTCTCGAAGACTCACCTTTTCTTCTCTTTTTTCTTTTTCTTTCTTTCTCTTTATTAATAACAAATATTCACACTGACCATAAATGTTTGCATCTGAACGCTATCAAAATTAAGTCCAAAATAGTCTCATGAAAACTGTTTATACAAACAAACGCGTGTTAAATTTAAGTAAATATATTTTGAATATCAATTAGGTATTATAACTCATAATGTAACTTCTCTAATTTTATATCATAATGCCTATTGGTTGCACACATTAATAGTTAATACACTAAAGTACATTTAATAAAACATAATTTATGAAACATTACTAGTTTTACATATATATATATATATATATATATATATATATATATACACACAAAACAAAAATGGAACACTTTTATTACATAAAGTGCAGAACATTTTCCTCTTTATCTGTCCTAACATTAGTTATTAATTTGAGTATTTGAGTAGGAATCAAAACTTTCTGTAGTAGCAAACTAAAGAGCCAACCAAAAAAGAGACAGGTCCTAACCTTCAACAAGAAATATGTAGCACCTGCAGTAATATCAGGAGACAAGCATAAAGCCTATTCAATCTGTTTCAAAATGGAGTATGGCCTACACATAAAGAATGCAGCTGAATGTCTCAAATAATTGTAAGAAATCAGTATCATCTATTTTAACAGTTGGGATACTAAACATTGCCTTTAAATCATTATGAATTAAGTATGGCATTATAACACCTACCAAAAATTACACGCAGCACTTAATCTATATATAATGTTCCTCATACTGTCATAACAATAATGATGAGTACTCACACAGCTAAAGCAGATTCACAATGGAGAAGTGGCTACCTGATATTGATTTATATCAGTTTTGTTCACAATTAACAGTAAATAGTAAGCTTGCAATAATGAATAGTGACTTGAAATAGTGCCACTAAATCACATTTTAATGCAATTACTGCTTAGAAATACGTCCACCGCAAGTACATATCCACTTTCCCCTACATCTTATCTAAATTTTCCACTCATAACCAAATCAAGGGAAATGACCAAGGGTCTAGTCCTAGCAAGTATAATTATGCAAAGAAAAAAAATGAGCTTTCGTAATTTGTTTACCTACTAAGACTATTCAAATCCTTCCAACATAGCCCAGTATGTAGAAATCAGTCTCTCCAAATTGTACACCTGTTACCCAGCTTTGAATGTAATGCACTTTGCTGATTCACTCAGCACATTTTACTTATTTATACACAAAACAAACAAAAAAGGAACAGTCTTATCACATCAAGCATGGTAATGATGTTTCACAAGCCCCACAATTTTCAGAAAGCTTTACTGCTGACCAGAAAGATCCATATGATTGGCTAACCAGAAGATAGCCCGTCAGTTGAATCTCTGAGATCCTGCAAAGCATTAGTTCACTGTATTTTAGCACAAGCCACATGGCAAACCAGAGTGATAAAATCAAATTATAACTGTGAGGAATTCCCCCATGGCTCTTGCCAGTAACAAAAAGCACCATTGGAAACAGCAAGTCATAATTTACAATGACAAAACCATGCATATTCATAATTAGGTATTTGCATATCATTAATGTTATGCTTTTGAATAAAATGCATATTACTAGTGCATTATCATACTATTTTCTGACAGAAAATACAATAAACTGACTGGCTTAACTTGTTTTAAGTTATTATAGCTTCAGTTTCTTAATGGATCAGAAACATTTCAAACACTATTAATTTAAGAACATGTTGAATTCATTATTTTTCAAACAAGAAAAATATTAGCGGTCAACTGCACTTTTTTGCAAACAAGGAAAGGATCAAAGACTATCATATGTTTTTTTTTTCTTTCAAGGCAACTAGCAGATATCACTTACTGCACTTTTACTTTATTGAAATGAACTAAAGAGAACTTTTAGTTTAGATTGTGGTAAAGCTGTTTCAATTATATTATTCAATAGAATAATAAATTGTCCAAAATCCTGCATTCTTCAATTCTAGGATAACTGTAGTCTTAGAATGTAGAACCTTTTATTTATTGATAATTTAATTATTTCTGACAAATTATTCTTGTGTCTGTTTGAAGAGGTGTTCATAGGCCTACTTGAATTTCTCTAAGAGCAGTATTCCTTTTGGGTTCCTCGGATTAAGAATGTTAGCTAGTTAGGTAAGACACCCATGATATAATGGTTTTAGTAAAGTCTGCTCATGAAAAGGTAGTCCATGAGTTTTAATATATGCTGCATAGTAGGGTATGGCATGATTGTATAGTTTTTAGTGCAATGCAGAGGGTTAAGAAGATGCAAACGTATCTGAAAGAAGTGGGAAGCAATGCATGCAGTTGTATTTTAGTAGGCTTCACTGAAAGGTACCATTATATACTAATCACACATATGTCACCTAAATGTTCAGAGAAAGTATGTGTGTCGGTAGACAACTGCACATTTTAGACAGGAGACATTTTATTGGGAAAAATGAGCAATGGACTTAATTTTAAGGGCAACAAGGAAAACATTGCTTCTGATATTTCATAAGGCAGGGATGACACTGTAGTAGAAAACTCTATCTTTACTTTTTAACATTTTGGAAATATTTAACATGCATTAGTTAATTGTCCCTGTACCAGGTGAATATAAGGAATATCATTAATTTAGTACAGATGGTTGTACAACCAGGTCATCTACAGTAATGTTAACGTACTTTTCAAGAGAGTGGCAGCTTAATTTAAAAACAGTGGTCCAGTGTTGAGTTTTACTTGCTCCACTAATGCTGATCCTTGCCATAGAGTTGAGATATAGTGGAGAAATGGCTTAGTAGGCCCTCTTATCATTTTGAGAACAAGAAGCAAATATCTTGGCCTGTCAACATTTGTAACAGTTGCCATCAAGGATGTCCAAGCTGCGTCTGATTTGTAGAGCCTTAACAAACATTCAGATAATGGTAGAAAGCAGTTTACTAACTCAACATTTATATTACAGCATGTGTAGTTTGTATTTAACCCTAATAACTAAGAGTTTAAGAGTCAGACTTTCATTCAGTAAGATAAATGAGGTTTGGTAACAAACCAATTTGTCCAGGGACATCTTCAGGTGGAGGTTAGGTAGAAAAAGTAACGGGAATTAAAAGGGTAGGAGAAGAAAGCTTGTTAGGGGGATGAAAGGGTTATATGGGATTGTAGGATGATTGGGAGGAAATGAGGTAAGTGTAGGGAGGGGCTTGATGGGTTTTATGCAAGTGTAACTGGGTAGGGAATCACATTTTGGCATGAACCTGCTAAGGCAAGTGCTATGTCCAAGATGACCTGTAGGTATTCCAGGAGGGCAGGTAGGCCGCGGGTTAATAGTTGGATGTTAATGATAGGTGGGTGGTATATACAGATAATTTATATATATATATATATATATATATATATATATATATATATATATATAATTTTTTTTTTCACTTTCCGGTTAATATGATAAATCTTAGCGGCATGCAGAGGGAGTGTAGCCTTATTAGGATTCTGCAGGTTACCCTTATCTTTTCTCTAATTGATGCTGGGAGGAACATTGGTTCTATGGGTTCGTCAGTCCGGTGGTGGAACTGGTACTGGTTCATTGGTGTTTAATGTTTTTAGCCGAATAGATGGATAGAGGTAATGTGTTTAGAGACAGGTGCTTGTTGAGTCTCATGTTAAGACATTGGTGGAGCAGTTCAGTTTATCTGTGGAACTTTAATTTTAACCCTGGTCTGCTTTTCTGTGATTTGTTGCTGTTATCGGTATTAGGATCCCTCAATGGTCTGTGTGTCTGTTGCAGCATGGTTCATGGGCTACTCGGTGTTACTGCAGTATGTTATAGGTCAGGGTGTCTGCATTTGTATTGGGGGTCTTTTTTTGTCACGGCAACAGCAGCATTGGTGGTATCAGTTTAATATCATGGTGTTTTGGCAGCTGGCTGAGGTAGAGTGAGCTGAGAATATCCTTTTCCAAGGCTGTGAGCTCCTTGAGGCAATGGTGTATTCGATGCATGCGTGGTGACATCGTTAGTGAGCATGGGGGGGAAACAGCACTGACAGAGGTCCTTAACATTCACCATTTAATGTAGAATGGTACACAGAGCTGGTGGTCTGTTCCCTTACCTCTCAACTGTTCAGATTTTTGCTCATATTTTGGTTTGTTCCTTGTATAATTTTGAGTTTTGGTAATTGTCTGAAGATTGAAATCACCAAATAATGACAAGCATTTGAGATTCGGACTTCATATCCCTTAGAAAATGCATGCTAATTCAGGTCTTGTTGGTCTAGTAACTTTCTAGGTTTCTGGGAATAATATCTAAAGTATGTCCTTATTTTTTTTTCTCTTTTGTCTCCCCATTGGTTTATAATGCTCCAGACATGTTGCTGGGGGGTGTGGGGATGCAGTTAAAGAAAAGTATTTTCTTAATGCTGCTTAATGTTTTGATACTGAAGGAAAATGGTGTTGTTTCATCTGTAGTCAGGGGAGTGCTCGCAAGTATGTAAGATGTTATTTCCAGTAAGCAGACCTTGCAATTGGCCAGATGTTGCAAAATGCCCAGATTTAGCTCACACTTTAGGTCTGTTCTGTTCTCAATTTCACGGTGTAGTGTGGATGAATACACCTCTTAACTGTCCCTGATTTTGACTCAAATTTTACATCTGTCCCTCTTAATCCCTCTTGAAATGTGTGACTGTTGGAGCAAACATGGTGAACTGCCCAAAAAAAAAAATAGTAATTAGGGTTACAGACTTCTTTTACTGCTGAAAATGGATGTTAATTCACAAGCACTTATTCTGCCAATGCCTGGTGTTAATAGCGCTAATAGTTTAAAAGTGTCCATGATTGTCGCTGATTATTTCGGGAATTGTCCCTGATTCTGTTGCAATTTCTCCCTAATTGGTTGCGAGCTATGTGGGTGGAAGATTCTTCTGCGGTTGAGGGGATAACTGTCAAGGTGAGTAAGGTGTTAACCGCAAAGGTACAAAGTTTGATTCTGAAATCTTGTTATTGCCTCGGTTTGTAATAGTCTGTAGACTGATGGCCTAGTATACATCTATGAAACTATGAGGAAAATGTTTTTCTTTCCTCCAATTATATAAAATAAATAAATAAAAGTATAGGCAACGTGTGGTTTGAGGATGAACCTTGGACAGTGCAGTACAAGTTCAGGCAGGTGATATTATGGCCTCCATAATCTTTGGGGGATTTGTCATAGGTTTTTACCTTCCATCCCCTAAGCGGAGAATATCAGCCCTCATAAGAGGGAACAAATGGGCAAGATGTGGAGCACAAACTAATGGTTTATTAACAATGTCATCGGGGGGGGGTCATACAACTGTTAAAGTATGCTGTTTACATTAAAAAGGATCTTTTAATGAATTTGATATGATTAGTTGTTAATTACAAAGGATATCAGTAAAGAATCCCTGACCCGAATGGTGTGCCAGACCCTTTCAGCTACGAATTTCGGAAGTGTTGGTTTTGAGAGCCCTAAGATGGTGTGATCCTTGTAATGAGGTTCAGTTCTGTTTTTAAGATGGAGAGAGGTAGGTGGTCAGTCCATATGTGTCTCTGTCCTGGTGTGGGGTTCTTAAAAGGAAGGGACAAGAGGGAGGAGGTTGTATTTTGGGATGGGGAAAGGGGATTAAAACAAATGAATGGAATGGATACGCAGAAGTTTAGCAATACATTTTTTTATTTTTTCTCCTTCCTAGTGTATTTATCCTGGTCTTTTATTTTGGCAGACAATGGAAGCAGGCATGGTATTCGAGGGAAACTGTCACAGGGGATGTGCCTGCATTTGGAGTGACACATGATATTGTTTGAGATGGTGGAAGTGCACTGCCTAGCGAGTCCAGTGGGAAAAGGAAAATGCAGTCAGGGAAGTCACGTGGATAGCAGGCAAAGTAGTCAAGAGCCACTATCAGAGCATGTGCCCACCGCTGGAGCGGTGTATGATGTGGTTGCAGGGAATGACATGTTGTTCAGAGTTAATGTAGAAATGTATGACTTAGCACAGGTTGGGTCTAGTTCAGGGATAAGTAGGGTCAGGTCATGTCAGGAGCCAGCAAAATGGCAGGATTTAGGGAGAATCAGCAGGGGCTTCCCCTTAACAGCTTTAGGGTTTCTTCATTGGCGGTTGGTTCTTAAGAAGTCAGCAACTAATTTAATTTGATTCACCTTCGGTATTATCCCAAGTGGAATTTTATGTACGATTTTATTTCGGGTGATTACGCAAAAGGCAGTTATTTGTCTTTGGATGATGTAGTGCAGGTCATTCAGGAGTTTATGGACTCATGATTGGTGAAGGTCGATATTGAATCCATTTTTGTTATTTTTGGCTTTGAGAGAAACAGTGGCCATTGCTGGGCAGGATAGTTGGGTTTAAGTTTTAATTTGACAAAGCTATGCTGATGGGATGCTAGGTGGCCTGTGCTACTTTGAAAGGTTTAAGACTGTTCTCCATTGGATTTTGCAGCAGTGGGGGCTGCGGGGCAATCAGGAGGTGGTAAGTTATCTGGTTGATTTTTTTACGAGTAGGTGAAGGGTTTGACAGAGCATTAGAAGGTATGCTGGAGGAACCAGGTGTTTCGTTGGCTAGTGTAGAAGTTAGAAGGCTCAACCAAGGAGTTTCCTGGGATTACTAGTAGGTCAGGCTTGATTTGTTTTGTTTACTAAATCTGAAGGTAACATGTTTGAAAAGAATCGGGGGGGGATCCAAGGCCAGGGTGTGGATTGAGGATGTCATGGAATTCTTCGGGCTCCTGAAGTTTGCATATCAGCTGTTCACCTGGGTCATTCCTTTAGTGGGTCTGTGGCCATTTGTTGAATGTGAGGAAAAAGTAAACATCATTGAGTGAGAGTTAATACATTGATGTGTGCGGATTTAGCACTGTGGTTGTCTTTTAGGAACAGTTTAATGGTAGGGCTTTTGCATAGCTGGTGTTAGGCACCCGCATAACCCAAGGCCGCGGGGAGCCCCCGATTATTTCCCCTGTGAATAAGGGTCCTCATGCAGCTGCTGTGGGTTTCACCATTTCCTCGGATCGTTCCTCTGCACCTTGTGGTTGACATCTGCATGGCTATGTGACGTCACCGCGAGAACGAAAATATTTTTCTGTCTTTTTTTTTCATTTGTTGGTAAGCTGCATTCAATCAGGTCCATTTAAGTGAAGCAAGTGATTGGCTGCAGCACCCAGGAAAGTAAGTTGTCTTTTTTTTTTTTTTTTTTTTTTATTCCAGAGTAGGGTCGACGTATATCTCAACTGTACAGATTTTCACAGAATGTCCAGATTTTTGCCCCATATTTTTGACCAGTTTTTAATAAAATTGTGGTATTGTGGCAAATCTTTAATGATCGAAGTTAGAAAATAATGATAGACACTTGAGTTTCAGACTTCATAGGATCATATATCACAAGACAATGCACAATGCAAATGAAAGAATTCAATCACACAGCATAGTATTCAACAAAAGGCCATTTCAGCTTACTTCTGGCCGCAAATTATCCAAGATACTTAAATAAAAAAGGCTCTTTCAGTTTAATTTGGGCTGCTTATTACAAAATGCACACCTGCCCCGAGATTCATGACCATGAGGCATAGAGATGGCGCAGCAGCACCACATGCATATTAATGAAGGCGCGCTGCCATAATGGCCACATGCATAGGAAACGTGTACGAGTGCAGGGGGCGTGTCCAAGCGCTGCACGGAGGCGTGAACATGTCGGCTGCATACGCGCAACCTAAAATGCTGACTAATACAGCCTGCCTCTAATAGTAATCACTCCTGTCAGTGTCCGTGGATACTGAAAGACATCATTGCGAACACCACAATAAGAAGTAAACACAAAGGCACGTAGCTGAATATTGAGTCCCCATCCCTCGAACAAAGATATTTAAAACCCGTGCCCATATTCCATTGTAGTGTCGCTAGTTATACCAAGTGGAAGCGAAACGCATCGTGTTAGCATGCTGCCAATTGCCAAGCCTAGCCCAATGGTTTGGGTTACCACTTGTCCTACATTGTGAGGGACAGTCCCCCTCTAGGCAGGTGTGTCCATTCCAAAATCATAATAAATGTGAAATGCCCTGCGATAGTAGGACATAATTATGTCCCATATGTTATGTAATAGTCCCATACAGTACGTATGTCCGTATATAAAATACCTGTATGTTACAAGAAACAGAATAAACAAGTAAATGAAACAGAATAAGCAACTATACAGCTACAACATTAAAAGCTTATATGTAGGCATGAAACTAAAGTACTATCGTTTGTAATGACCGTGGGTATGTGTTGGCCTGTAAACTCAGATGTGTGCCACGAAAATGTCCCATCCAGGTCATATGAAAAGGTGGCAAGCCTACCAATGGTCAGAGCATTCGCCCAATATCTGCCCATTCACGGTCCAAGTCATCATTGTCAGGACGGCCCATAGATGGACGGGTATTATCCGGGTCTACCTACCATGTCATGAAAGAAAAGTATTTGCAAGTACCTATGTGCGTGAAGTACAGCATGTGGATGATCTGAAATGTTAGTGTAGACCTCACAACCATATTGCTCCCAGAGATATGTAGTGTACGCAATGTGTTCTGTTGACCGTGCCATGGGCCATCAACTAGAGAAGGGATGAATGTTGTTTGCGGAATATGGGGGTGGGGGATGACAGGTAATGTAATAATTCACCAAGGGGAGACTGGGTTGGATGCACAATAGGTGAACTGGAGGTCTACGAGGGAGCGGTGGGTGAATCAGGAAGATAACCAAAGAACAAATATATACAGCCGCAATACAATCCCACAAACATGTGAACATTAAAATATGCAATACACATGTACAGAAATGTTACTGGCACATACCCACATAATGCTCTGGCCTGAACTGAGCCATCCAACCCCAACACACCTGGATACATAATTGAATAACCATTATCCCCTTCACAGCACACACCCCCCCCTTCCTGAACGTCCACCAAAACCAGCCATACTCGGGCTGCTAGATAGACGCGGCCATATCTGCACATAGTGATGCCTACCCATATCTAGTAGGCAGTCTCACCCTAGGCAGTCTCAGGATTGCAAACTATGTATCCCTTGCATGTATAACCCTATCTTACAGCTGTAAAGCAAAGATGGTCATCGGTCCCCACAATTTTTGGATATCCCTCATGGGATATGTATCTGTTTTAAACATTAGACTTGGTGTTACGACACAATGTCCAGTCCTGTATACATCTGGACACAAGTTGTATGAGCAGTAGTTGTCCACAAGGCTGCTTAGCCTCCAGCCGGTTCTACAGAACCTACGACCCAAGATTAAACACCTGACAGTGATGCACGTCTCCCCACGTGCATTATCGGGAATATATACCTTACACATTCGCATAGTGGCAGTCGGATATAGGGTGCTTAATGCGCTTTAAAGCAGACATAAGTAGGGTTACTACCTGCCCCACCTTGCGAAGGATTAAACACCTGACCATGATGCATATCTCCCTACGTGCATTATCGGGAATATATACCTTACACATTCGCATAGTGGCAGTCGGATATAGGGTGCTTAAGGCGCTGTAAAGCAGATGTAAGTAGGGTTACCACCTGCCCCACCTGGTGAGGGACAGTCCCTTTTTGCGCAGTTGTGTCCAGACCAAATATAATACAATGGCAAATGTCCTGTGATTGTAGGAAATATATCCCATATTTCATGTAACAGTTGCATAAAACAGTTATTTATGTAAAATACTCAAAGTTACAAGAAACAGATTAAGCAAACAAACTGCTACAAGAATAAGCGTTCATTTAGGCAAATAAGTAAAGTTCTAACCTTTGTACTGACCATGGATATGTGTCAGCCTGTAAAATCTGATGTGTGTCCCAAAAATGCCCCGCTTTGGCCATATGAAAAGGTGGCAACCCGAGACGTAAGTGTGTATGCAAGAGTGTATGCACAACAGTAGGTGGCAGTGATTCAACGGTATGGGAAATGTAAATGCGCATGTAGGTGTATATGCATGTGTATGTACAGATCGATACACACACACACACACACACACACACACACACACACACATATATATATATATATATATATATATATATATATATATATGAAGAATGAACATGGTCACAATATAGGAAATCCCCGTAATAGTTAGTGCTGTACCCAACCACAGGTAGAACGCTAAAAATGGAATGAACGATCTCCCCTTGCTAACTCTGACATTCAGCTAGGTACAGGGCAGTCCCAGTCCACAGTCGGACAAGCCTAAACCTGGAAGACGATATGAACACCCTGACAATCGAGCACACGTATGTGCCAGGACTGCTTTGGAGGTCTGAATATCCTCGGAGTGAGTCAACATGCGGCATGAGTCCAGAGCAGTAGGGAATAGGGAATGGAGCATGTGTAGTAGTGCGTTTTTCCAACAGGTAAATTGATGCCTGCTGTGTAAGTGAAGTGCTGAGGCATGTGTTCGGATAACTATGCACCATGGGTATACATATAAATGACGCAGAACACTAATAGTGTAGTGGTTAGAGCATCCGCCTAACAAAAAGGCATTCACGGTTCAAGGTCGACAATGGCACATATAATTTTCCTTGTAGAATGAATGTTGTTCTGCTGTAAAGCCTACATTTAAACATGTAAAGGTGAACGTGTGTATCGCATGGGACTATTAAACAGATCCTTTCAATCAAAGTGGTATTGTCATAATGTATAAGGCACAAATAAGCACAAATAAGCGACAGTAAACATATGTAACGCACAGTGCGCCTGTGCGGGTGTAAGCAGCTCCCAGCATAGGAAATGTATGTCTGTATGTACAGATGTAATATATATATATACACATATATATATATATATATATATATATATATATATATATATATATATATATATATACGTACACACACACACACACACACACACACACACACACACACACACTCATATATGTGTGTGTATAGATATATATCTACATACATGAGAAATATATATATATATATATATATATATATATATATATATATATATATAAAGAATGGACATTGTAACAGTAAAGCATACACAAGGGATGTGAAGGGAATCAAGAGCAATGTTGGTATCATAAAAAGTGTCATAAAAAGCTGCCCACGAGTGAGCAGAGCACCGCTACTCAGGGTTTATTTATTTATTTTATTTATTTTACATTTGTTGACCGGGCTAGTCCAGCTGGACACATATCCATTTTCAGCAGAGGCCCGGGGAGAAAAGCTCCTCGATAGTACAAAACAGTGTATGACATTAATCAAATAAAAAACAGTAAATAAATTCACAGTTTAAGGAACAGAAGTACTATATACAATTTAGCTATTTATGCAGAAAAGAACATATAGAAATAAAATAGTTGGGTAAGAAATAAGTAAATAAGTACAGTACAAGAACATGCTAGAAAGAGGTGTGTTAACATAAGATACTAGAGTGACAAAGAGAGATATTAAGATATAAGAGATAGTCCAAATTAGTTGAAAGACAGGTTCAGCTTCTGGATTCCAGTATGCAGGTAGATTATGCAGACATAAGATTTAGAAATTTTGTGAGAAGACAAGAGTTGTTAGTCTGGGTTAAGACAGGTGCATAGCCAATGTGTTTTAAGGTAGGATTTAAGCCTGATTTTGAATTGTGTAAGTGATGGTAGTGAGGTTAGGTCGCTGGGAAGAGAGTTCCAGGTTTTACCAACGGTGTTAGAAAATAGAGAGTCCCCTGCCTTGTTGTTGGCTATGTGTGTTAGTACTAGCATTTTAGTAGCTGTGCGCAGGGTATTAAGGTTACTGTAGGGAGTGATAAGGTTGGTAAGAATTGGTGTGTTACTAGGCTGGTACAGGATTTTATAGGCAATTATTAATTGATTAAGTAGAAGTAGGTTGGGTAACTCTAGCCATCCAAGATTTTTATAATTAATACAGTGGTGGGTCCTAAATGTAGAGCCAGTTGCAAATCTTGCAATATTGTTGTATGAGACTACTAGTTTGTTCATATTGGTTTTGAGAGGTTAGTATAAATAGGGAGGCATAGAGGAGGGTAGAGATTAAGTGGGTCTGGGCAATAGTAGATCTAGCTAGTGGGGTAAGAAAGGATTTGATTCTATATAGTGAGCCTAGTTTTTTGTTAACTGTTTTTATGGTATTGTTTATGTGGGCCTCACAGTTAAGGTTATTGTCAATTAGTACTCCTAGGAGTTTTGTGTTAGAGTCAGGGGATATAATAGTTCCATTGTTAGAAGTGACAGTAAAGTTGAGAGGTGTGTGTCTATGGGTGGGAGTAAAAAGTAGAAGTTTTGTTTTTTTAGGATTTAGGATAAGACATTGATGTTGTAGCCAATCCTCAACTGTGTTAAACACTTTTTGGGTAAGAGATTGAAGGTCTGCTGGATTTGGGGCTGTGCAGATTAATGTGGAGTCATCAGCATATTGTATTAAGGAGGCCTGAGGAATAACAGTGTACAGGTCATTGATAAAGACAGAGAATAGAAGTGGTCCAAGTATAGAACCTTGGGGGACACCTAGTGAGATGGGGAGATGGGGAGATAGGTTGTTCCCCCACAAGACTGCTTGTTGCCTATTGCTTAAGTAGGATTCAAACCATTGTATAGAAAGAGTATCAAGTGACAGGTTTTCAGTGTGTTAATGAGAAGTTTGTGGTTAACCATGTGAAGGCTTTGGAGAGATCAATAAAGAGGGCTGAGGATAGAGTGTTATTATGCGGTTTTATTAATACAGTTGGAGAAGGATAAAAGGGCAGTGGTAGTACTGTGAAATGGCCTGAAACCGTGTTGGCAGCTAGCTAGCAAGTTGTTGTCTATAAGGTGTTTTAACAGTTGCATATGAATGCACTTCTCCATGATTTTGGCCAAAGGAGAGTATGGCAATAGGTCTGTAATTGGATAGATCCTAGAGTTACCACCCTTATGAAGGGGATAATATGTGCAATCTTCCATGTGATAGGAATTGCACCTTCAGAGATTGTTCTGTTAATCAGAATGGAAACTGGGTAGGCTATAGCATCTGCTGCTATCTGTAGATATTCAGCAGGAAGGAGATCGGCAGCAATGGTGGTAGGTTTGAGTTTTGCAGAAAATGCGGATAAGGGATGTAGAGATGGGTTTGAGATGAAATGGGGGAGGTAAGGTAGTATTATGGGATGTTAGAGGTGAGCTATTGGGGGATAGTTGGTTGGAAAGGGACTGAATGGTTTCAGTGAAGAAGGTGTTAAAGGTTCTTGCTACTTCCTTTGGATTGTCCTGGTCTGCACCTACAGGTGGGGGGGTGACAGTACGACCTGGGTGTAAGAGAGTATTTATACCTGCCCAAAATTTTTGGGTACTTAGGGTTTTACCAGTGGGAGTAACATTGTTGAAATGCTAGGTCTACTTTACACACAGACGAAATATAGTCCCATGCTGGGACCTCCAAAAATTGGAAAGCGCAAATGGCCGTATTCCATAACCCCAGGAAATATACATGACGGGAGACCCTGTGAATACACGAGGTGGAACAGAATGTGTGTAGGGCCCCAAAAGCTCTGGAGAGGGAAATGTGTAAAGGTGTGTCATGGCTGTGATAACAAGTGGATAATGGATGTTGCACGTGTAAATCTAACGTGGGTGGGGTGGAGGAACTATGGGTATGCAATTATGGATCCAGGCGTACCAGGGTTGGATGGGCCAGTTCTAATGGACCGCCCCGTGGAGGTCAGCTAGGTCGTAATAGGTATATATGCATATTCACATGCAGACAACAATATAAGTTGAAGTACAAATTCTGTAACACATGCATTCCATTTGTTGACATAAATAATAGGAATGTGCCCATACAAACATAGACAGTACATGGAATAATAAGCTGTGCAGAAGAGGGACGGGTCGAATCACACTATCACATTCCAATTACCATCGGTAATCTGTACATGAACATATAATGACATATGTCCGCTGTATAACATGCTACATACCGATTACAAGATAACTGGAGTGTGTCTGTGTTATAATGAATAAGGCACTAGTATGCTGGTGAAGCTTATAAACACCATTACGCATGTGTAAGTGCGTATGAGCGGGGAATGTTTTGACACACTGATGTACATATATATAATTATATATATATATATATATATATATATATATATATATATATATATACATATATATATACATACACACACACAGATTTTTATATATATATATATATATATATATATATATATATATATATATATATATATATATATCAGCAAGATATGAATATACATGTATGAATACATATGCAGATATGTCTGTATATATTAATGTAAATAGATATATATATGTTACAGTAAATATACACATGTATATACCTAGGTTATGTTACAGCAGTTACGAGTAACATGTTTAGACCGGGCATATGTTGGTGGGAGGTCCACTCAACAAATGTCTACTTACCCTCCCCCCCCCCGGGTAGGCCGGTGAGACATACAGACACGTAATAAAGGTAAATACAACACTGCTTCCCAGACCACCGGCAGGAAACTACCAGTGGGAGAGATCTACAAGGTCTACACTTTAAACATGGACAGCGACGTCCCTTGCGGGACACCAAATATTTGGTACCTTCAACCAATGGGGGAACACCATTACGACCAGGATGTAGCTGTACACGGAACAGAAGGTTGTGCAAGCCTGATAATACATGGGTTGACACAACGTACAACATGTGCCCTGACACGGGGAGAGTGGGCAGTGTGTAGGGGTGTGTTCATATCCCACCTGCGTCCACCTGCTCCCACAGTAAGGATGAGTGCTGTAGAGTAGTGGCAGGTGGGGGAACTATGGGTATGCGATTATGGGGCTAGGCATGCAGGTGTTGGCTGGCAGACATGTATTAGGACCGCCCCGTGGGTGTAAGTAATATTCCGATGTGGGTATAGCAAACGCCCATACCTCCCAAACTGTAAGAGCACATCTACTGGACAGTCCGTAAACCATTGGGGGAATATATAGGGACCATATCATTGAACTGTCCCCGATTACCAGGGACATCCGTGATTACGAATCAGAATCTTAACACAGTCCCAACTAAACCATCCTAAAACTAGTGATATTAGGAGGAAAGATGGCAGAATACACATAATGAATAATGACAATATGTAAGAGTCATAAACTGCATGCACCTCAGACAATGTGTATGAATACATATGTGCTCTGTGTCCGTCAATGTGTCAGGTTAATAGCACCAACCTTCTAAATGTGTCCCTGAGGTCGTTATGCAGTGTCCCTGATTCAGTGTTTATTCTTCCCCATTCATATGAGAGGTCTGATAGTGAGAGAAAGCTCATGTTCTGCTGACTACCTTAGAAAGTTGATAGAATAATAGGTTCGGGGTTACCACCTGTCCACTTTTGCGAGGGACACTCCCCTGTGGGCAGTTGTGTCCTGCATAATAACTGTAATTAAGGCAAATGTCCTGTGATTTAGGGCAAAGACTACCTATATTGTCTGTAGTAGTAGCATAAAACAATTATGTTCCTCTGAAAACCCTAAATATTATAGGTAACAGTATAAGCAACTATAATGCTACAAGAGTAACCTTTTATTTAGGCAAAACAGTGAAGTACACCCCTTTCTACTGGCTGTGGGTGTGCTGCCCTGCAAAGTCTGACGTCTCTACATACAGGTCCTATAGGGTTGCCACCTTTCCAAATGGCCAGAGTGGGACATGTTCTGTAGAAATGTCAGACATTCCAGGGCTAAACATACCTACAGCCGTGCATAGTACAGGATTACACTTATTTGCACAAATAAAAGCTTACTCTAGTTGCATTTGAATTGCTTATGCTACTTCACATAACATATAGAAGTGTTACAGATAAAATAACTGTTGTATTATTTATTTATTTTATTTATTTTTTTATTTTACATTTGTTGACTGGGCTAGTCTAACTGGATATATGTCCATTTTCAGTAGAGGCCCAGGAAGATAAGCTCCACGACAAACTGTTAACATAAAAAATTACAAAGAAATATAAAAAATGAAATTATAGTAATATATACACTGACAAATCCTGTTAATAGGAAATCATTTGAAGAAGAGATATCAAATACAATGAAAACTGGAGTTTCAAAAATGACATGGAGGTACATTCCATAATGCAGAAAGGAGGCATACAGGCTAGTTCAATGTACAGGTAAAGTACATCACTTAATGGCAAAGAAAAAACAGGAGGTATACAGTCTGATGCCATATCCAGTACATTACACAATGAAAGAGGCTGCTTAATGATCAGTAGTAGTAATGATGAGTTACAAAGAAAAATTAATAACAAAATATTTTTAATAAAATGTTTTTTTTTTTATAAATAAGTGAGAGAGAGAAGGAAAATAATTAGATACAGAGAATAGAGGCCATATATTGTTAAAAAGGAAATGACAGAAGAATTAATTAAAATAAAAAAGGGGATAGAGCATAATTTGGGTAGAGGAGAGGTTTAGGCAGGTTTAGTACAGTGGCATGACCAGTGTGTTTTGAGGAAAAGTTTCAGTCTTTTTTTGTAGAGTGATAAAGAGGAAATAGAGGAAAGGTCACAGGGGAGAAGATTCCATAATTTTCCCACAGTATTGGAGAAGAGAGAATCCCCAGCCCTGTTGTTAGATTTAGATGTTTTGACTAGAAGTTTCTGAGATGAACGTAAGGACTTCAGATTATTATAGGGGGTGATGATGGTAGAGAGACTAGGAGTATTGGAAGGTTGGTAGAGAGTTTATGTGCAATGATTAGTTGGTGGTACGTGATCAGATTCTGTAGTTCCAGTCATTCAAGCTACTTTAAGTTAACACAGTGGTAAGTTTTAAATTGGTTACCAGTAGCAAATCTGGCTATATTATTGTAGGAGCTTTCCAACTTACTGAGGTTGCTCTTAGATAGGTTGGTGAAAATGGAAGAGGCATAGAGGAGTGTAGAGATTAGATGAGTATGTGCAATAGTAGTTCTAGCTGTGGGTGATAGGAAGGATTTTATTCTGTACAGAGAGCCAAGTTTTTTGTTGACAGATTTAATAGCGTTGTTAACGTGTATGTCAAAGGAAAGATTGTTGTCTATGGTGGCACCCAGTAGCTTGGTAGTTAGGTCGGGTGATATAATAGTGCTATTAGTGGAAGAAACAGAAAAATCTAAGGGGGAGGATTTCAGATTAGGATTGAAAAGGAGGAGTTTAGTTTTTTTGGGGTCTAAGAGAAGGCAACGATGAGTGAACCATTGTTTCACAGTGTTAAAGACATTTTGGGTAATGGAGTGAAGGTCAGAGGTGGTTTTAGTGGAGCATATAAGTGTGGAGTCATCAGCATATTGTATGGAAGTAGCTTGGGGAATTGCTTGACGAAGGTCGTTGATGAATATGGAGAAAAGGAGAGGTCCTAATATGGACCCTTGAGGTACACCGAGATTAACTGGTAGATGGGTAGATAGAGTGTTATGCCAAAGTACAGCCTGTTGTCTTTTATTTAGGTAGGATTGGAACCATTTGATAGAGAGTGCATGTAAGGACAGGGATTTGAGGATATCTATCAGAATTTGATGATTTACCATATTGAATGTTTTGGACACATCGATAAATAGTGCTGTGGAGAGCAAATTGCAGTTACGGTTTTTGTTGATACAATCTGTAAAGCAAAGGAGGGCAGTGGTAGTGTTATGGGAAGGTCTGAAACCATGTTGACAGCTAGAGAGCAAGTTATTGTGGATTAGGTGGTCTAGTAACTGTCTATGTATGCATTTCTCCATGATCTTTGCCAAAGGGGAAAGAAGAGCTATGGGATGATAATTGGAGAATTCTGTTGAGTTGCCACCTTTGTGGAGGGGGATAATATGGGAGACTTTCCAGATACTAGGGATGTGGCCTTCACTAATAGTTCTATTGATAAGAATGGAGATAGGGTAAGCAATCGATTTGGCAGATATCTGTAGGTATTCAGCAGGTATTTAGTCTGCTGAAGGAGAGCATGGCTTCAATTTTTGGATTAGGGCAAGAATATGGGTTGTTGGGACTGGTTGGAGAAGGAATGGTGGGGGTGGAGTTTTGTTGTAGGTAGGTAAAGTAAAATTACCAGATGATAATTGACTGGCTAGTGTTTGGACAGCATCAGTAAAAAAGAAATTTAAGGCATTGGCAGTATACATGGGATTTTATTGGCCAGTATTTTGTGGGTTTGGTGTACTGGATTGACCTGGATGTAGTAATTGGTTGACGCTCGCCCAGACCTTTTGTGGGTTATTATGGTTAGCCTTCTGAAATTGAAGGTAGTAGTTTCTTTTATCTGATAGTATAGCTTTCTTAGTGTTATTTCTTAATTCTCTGATAATTTGTTGGTCAACAGGATTTTTGATCATTCTCCATTTAGCCCAGTATTTATTTCTGAGATGCATTTTCTGTTTCGTTTCTTTTGAAAGCCAAGGGGCAGATTTGGTCTTGAATCTGATTGCACGGGTTGGGGCATGGTGATCAAGAATGGCTAAAAAAATTGAATTAAAGTATTGAACCGCTTCTTCTAGAGGGAGGTTATTTAAGGGAGACCAGTTGCATGCTCTAAGTTCCTTTTGGAAGAGATCAGGGTTGAAGTTCTTTTGGGATCTGATATTCCTGATAGTGGTAGGAATGGGAGAATGGGATTTATGCCTGATGATATAGGTAAGTGAGTGGTCACTTATAGCATCAGGAAGGGTTCCAGATTCATATGTTTGGGGATGGTTGTTTATAAAAATCTAGTCTAATGTGCTTTCCTTCTTGTTGTGTTTGTTTATCCTGGTGGGGGAGGTAATGATTTGGGAGAAACCATGAAGGTTAATGTGGGTGGTAGGGTGGCTGCTACTACAGCAATTCTAATCAATGTTTATATCACCAAGGATTTTAGTTTCTTGGGGCAGGTGTTGAGATAACCAGCATAGGATATTTTCCATGGTGGTATTGTTGTTACCAGGGGATAGATAGATACAAATAATATAGATGGCTTTGGCTTTGTTAAGTTCAAGTTTAGATATGAGAATTTCTGCATTGGTATTAGGAGGCAGTTTAGTGTTATAAGTAGTTAATTCTAATCCTGATTTAGATAGAATAGCAACCCCCCACCCTTTTTGGTTATACGGTTGAGTCTTAGAATATTATCCCCTGGTGGGATGACTTCATTATCTTTAGTTGCAGGTTTTAGCCAGGTTTCTGTTAAACAAAGAATGTCGAAGGAGTAGACATCTAAGAGGGCATGGAGTTGAGCTATTTAATTGTTAATGCTTTGAATATTAAGGTGAGCTACAAGGAGTGAATTAGATTGTCTAGTGATGAAAAAATTAGTGGATTGGTTGGGGTTGGGGAGAGAGACTGGATTTGTTAATGACCCTGGGTTTGGGTGAATGTCTCCATCTTTTAATAAGTTGAGTTGTTTGAGATAGTATGGACTAGGGAGTTTGCTATTTGTGAGTATGGATTTCTTGGGATTGAGGTTGTTATATCTAATGTGGTGTATTCTGTGATATTTTGCTAGTAGGTAACTAGGAGTAGTTGTTATGTTGGTATGGTTAGAGAGGATGGGTAGATATAGGGAGATGGTTTGTTTGTTAGGGTGGTGAAAGTATGGAAGTAATGGAGTTTCATAGGAGGAGAGTATGTAGGCAACAGTAAGAGGTGGAAGTAGTATAATAATGAGTAGTAGTTGGAAATGAACAGTAGAGTGTGGTTTATTCATTTTAATGGGTGCGTAAGTAATTGAGTTATATGTAGGTATGGAGGAGGGGTAGAGAGGGGTGTGTGAGGAGTTTAAGGGGAGAGGTTTGAGAAGGGAGGAGTAGAAGTAGATGAGCAAATAAAAAGGTTTACCTAGAGTACTGGGTGGAGGAAGGGGTGTGGTTTGTAAGTATAAGTGTAGGACCCTGGGGTGGGTGAGAATTGGGGGTAGGGAGGGGAGCGGAGTGAGCCCACAGGGTGAATGGAGCAGGTAGAAACAGGTAAGGAGCAGCTGTGGAAGAAACAGTCAGCAGTACAGACTACAGAAGGTAAGTTTGCTAAGTCAGAAATGGGTAAGAACAGTGATGAGAGAACCTAGAAATGGTAGTAAAAGAATAGTATAATATAGTATAGGGTATAGTTGGAGGAGCTAAAAAACAGGTCTGGAACTACAGAAAAATGAGGTAAGTACTTGGCTCCCTATTGATCCTTTTTGAGCAAGTCAAAAAGTAATTCCTTATATTATTCTGGCATGTCCAAAAGTCAGTTTCAGGTTTACCCTCCAGTCCAGCTGGAGAATATGGGAATCTTGAGGCAATGTTACAACTGCCTTATGTACACAGACCACCCTCTCCTCTTCCCAACAAGCTCAAATATATGTGAGAGATGCAACTATATAGCCAAACTGGAGGCTGAGCTCTTTCAACATAGTACTGGCACGGTCAGTCTGGAGGAGAAGGTAATCACACACACCACAAATCCAGTCTCACATAGACCTATTGCAACAGCAAACCAAACACATAAACACACAAAAACATACTCGGAGACTCTAAATAAAAATCTGCCCAAGCAACAGAGACCTCCAAAGCAGACATCCAAGCAATTGCTACCCCACAACAATACCCACATATCACATAGTTCACAAAGTCAGTGTGCCACACAGTCACAGCCCTTAAGGCTAAACAACACACCTAATACACTTGTAATAGGAGACTCTATTGTCAGACACACTGACGTCCCTCTCACCAGGCTGAACAAGGAGAAGGTCACTGTAAACTGCCTGTCAGGTGCCAGGATCCGCCACATAACACAAGCACTCAGGTCACTCCAAAGCAAGTACAAATATGACTCTGTCATTGTCCATGCTGGTGTGAATGACTGAGACGTACCTCCCTGGATTACATGAAAAGAGACATAGAGGAGCTCTCTGATCATGTGGCCCAGGCCGGTATGACCCTGACCTTGAGTAGCATCTTACCCTCACCAAGAATTATACCACAGTATAAAGACAAAATGATCAATTTCAACAATTGGCTAAAGTATTGGTGTCACTCAAAGGGGATCCAGTGTCTGTCAGCCTGGGATGACATGCTTGACAAGCCACGTTGCTTCGCTAGGGATGGCTTGCACCTGTCACCCTGGGTTTTCGAATACTGGCCAAGGCTCTTGCCACCCCCATAGTGCCTTTTTAGGCAAGGCTCAAAAGACAAACCCACCTCCTTAGACAACACAAGGAAAAAGAAACTAAGGGTAATGCTGCTCAATGCCAGAAGTCTAAACCTCAAGATGCACGCACTCAAGGCTCTCCTCAGTATGGAGAATATCGATATCTGTGCAGTAACAGAAACCTGGTTCAAGGCTCCCGAGAGCACCCCAGCACTACCAGGCTATACCTCATACCATGCTTTTCGGCCCCAAAATGCGGACAGAACCACAAGAGGAGGGGGAGTATCCATATTCATCAAAGATACCCATACCTCCAGGCTAGTGGCACTGCACGAAGCATCTGAGACCATCCATGTGCAACTAACAGTGGGCAAAACTGCCTTCCAGTTTGTAGCCTGCTACAGACCACCCTCCCAAACTCAGGAATCCCACTCGGCTTTCCTGAAGACACTGGAGAATATGAAGGCCTCTCCATACACCATTATATTGGGTGACTTTAACTACCCAAACATAGACTGGGAGCACTACTCAAGCCCCAACACCCTAGCCCAACGGTTCCTAGAATTTATAAACTCAAATGCTATGGAACAACTGGTCACCACTCCCACAAGTGGGGAAAACATATTGGACCTGATCATCACCAACATGGGGACTCTATGTGCCATACCAGAGGTATACCCCTCATTGGTAAGATCTGACCATAAATTAATCACTATGGACATCCAAATCCCGTCCCCACCCCCAGCAAAGGAAACCACGGTCAAAAACTTCTCAAAAGAAAACTTCCCACTTCTCAAAACCAAGGTGGAATCCTTCAAAGCCCCAGGGCCAGTGGAAAATACGGCCCAAACCGCAGAATCCTTTACAAACGCATTCTATGGATACCTACAGGAATGCATGGATCGTGCTATCCCAGATAAAACCAAGACACACTCCTCCAAAGGCAGGAGAACTGCCTGGTGGTCCCCAGCCATAAATAAGCTGTACAACAGAAGGAGGAAGCTACTACATGATAGAGCAAAATCTCTGAAAGGGAAGGCAACTCTGATCAGTACTAGCAAGAAACTACGATCCCTCATAAAATCATCTAAGGCTAGCTTTGAAAGAAAAATTGCACAAGACGCTAAAGATAATCACAAGGCTTTCTTTAGTAATGTCAGAAACCTGGGTGGAAACTCCCAGATATGCTCTGAGTTAGTGCAAAATGACAAAAAATACATTGAACCCACAGACATTGCCAACATCCTGGCAGACAGGTTCAGTGCAAACTTCTCTCCCCCTCCCCTCCAAATGAGCAAATGACTATCCCAACAGAGTGTAACCTCCCTGACATCACAGATGCACAGGTGAGAGCTGCCCTCTCCAAAGCAAAAAACACAGCATCAATGGGACCGGACGGTGTCCCGGGCTGGGTTTTACATGAGCTCCAAGAAGATCTGAACCCTCACTTAAAATCACTGTTCAGTCTCAGCCTTACAACAGGATATGTACCCAATGAATGGCATACAGCAACAGTGGTCTTACTCCATAAAGGTGGTGCCACAACTGACCCTGGAAACTATCGTCCTATAAGCCTAAATAGCCTGGTCTGCAAAGCTATGGAGCGTATCATCATGGAACTCATAAACAAAGACATTGGGAACCTCCAAACACTGGATCCTACCCAATTCGGCTTTGTTAAGGGCAGATCTTGCCTCTTGAACCTGGTCAATTTCTTTGAAACAGTCACCAAGGCCATAGACGAAGGGAAGGTAGTCCACACAGCCTACCTTGACCTTGCAAAAGCCTTTGACACAATACCCCACTCAGGCATATTAAATAAGCTCACCAGCTTAAATATCAACCCCTATGTCACAAGATGGGTTGCAAACTGGCTTAGGGATAGAACCCACATGGTAAGAATTGCAGGTGCCATGTCAGACTCTAAATCAGTTACAAGTGGCGTCCCCCAAGGCTCAGTCCTGGGACCTCTTTAGTTCGGTATATATTTCTCTGAGGTACAGGCTAACACAGGAGGACTATGGCTGACAAAGTTAGCAGATGACTGCAAACTGGGGGCCATAATCGACTCACCGGCTGACACAAGCATCCTCCAAAAAGGTCTCACAGAGACGGATAACTGGTGCCAGAGCCATAGCCTAAAGCTAAATGCCAAAAAGTGCATAGTCATCCCCTTTGGGAAAAACAGAGTGCCCACAAATTACCACATAGGTGGTAATCCATTAAGTACGGAAGAAGTAATTATGGATTTGGGGACGCAAGTAGATTGCAATCTCTCATTTGGCAATCACATTGCCAAAGTGGTTAGAAAGACATTCTATACAGCCCACCTTATCATGAAGGGGTTCATATCTAGATCAAGAGTGGTCATTGTGCCCCTCTATTCATCACTCATCAGGCCCATAATTGAATACAATGCCCTATTTGGGATGTACCTCACCCGACACCTGCTACAACTAGAAAGACCCCAAAAGTACCTCACTAAGAGGATCAAGGGACTCAAACAGATGCCCTACTCATTTAGGCTAAAGAAACTCCAGCTCTACTAAGTTGCTTACCGCCTACTCAGAGGCGAACTGTGCCTGACGTATAAAGCCATGTCCAACACAGAATTAATGGACATGCTCCAACTGAAGAAATCCAAATCCATCAGAACTACATGCTACAGTGACTTAAACATCAGCACAGAAATAAATAGAACATGCTGGAGGGACAGATTCATATCCCAGAGGCTCCCCTCACTCTGGAACAAAATCCCAGTCCATGTCAGACAGAGCCCCTCAATGACCCTCTTCAAGAAGAATCTTGACGTTTGGATGGGAGATCGTAGATTTACCCCTGGGATCTCTTTTGTGTCACTGCTAGACAGAGGCATGGTAAATTAAACTTAAATGTGCTATCTTCTGTGACCTACTATACAGAGGCACAGTCAACTAATCTAAGAAGGGTGGCGAAAGCCAAACACACTCTGGCTAGGCTTGTAAATGCCCTAGGGCAGATAGCCTAGTATCAACCTATGAACCTAATATAGACAAAGGAGGATCAGAGTAAGATAAGATTGGGAGAAGGTTGCCCCCTAGTGGACAGGTCTATAACTGCAGGTAGCTATATGAGGGAGGTAGCTGTGTAAAGACAGGAGAAGAGTGAGAGCTAGGATGGGGAGTTACGCGTAGATGGTAGAAGGGGAAGTGAGTATTAGATACTAAAAATGGGGGGTAGAAGCTGCTGGCTGTCCTGACTCAGAACGTGCTTAGGCACCTATAGTAATGGTACAGTGGTAGAGAACTAATCTGGCAGTTATTGTTATAATCTGCAATTATTAATGAAATGTAGAATATAATAATGTCCTGTAATCTGGACATGTGCTATGTCTTGATTATTTCTGCACTGTCCCTCTCAAAGTGGGACAGGTGGTAACCCTAAAGTCCTACCTTGGCCAGTTGAGAAGGTGGAAAACCTATAATAGGTATGCGGTAGCATGACCCGTCCAACGGATGTGGCTACCACAACCCAACTACTCATTTGTAATGCAGGGTCTCGGTTCCCATGTATCAGTCAGATGGGAGCAGAGTGTATGCAGAACACACAAATATGATTAATTCACTGGACAGGCTGCTGATTCCATACAGTCAAACGCCATGCCGTCGCCTAATGAGCAGCCATTCCTGATACTGTAGTCATGTAGTCTGATGTGATAGGCATTACAAGGTGGGAGCAGATTGTAAGATGAACAGACAATAGGTACCCCACCAGCCCAAAACCCACTTCCCCCGGAGTCCTTTGAAAGTTCTTCAGTTGCTAGTGTCCTCTCCAGCTCAACTGAATATTGAGGCAATGTTACAATTGCCTCACTTCTCCCACAAAACACAAATACATGCGAGAGATGCAACTATACGGCCAAACTGGAGGCTGAGCTCTCTCAACATAGGACTGGCAAGACCAGACAGGAGGAGAAGGCAACCACACACATACATACCCAGTCACACATGGTACCATCACAACTTCAAATCATACACATACTCACACAAAGACATACTGAGGCTCTGGTCAAAAATTTACCAAAACAGCAGAGGCCACCAAAGCAGACACCCAAACAACTACCACCTCACGACCCAACACATGCAACACATAGACCACACAGTCAGAGTGTCAAACAGTCACAGCCCTCAAACAAAATGCCAGACACACTTGTCATTGGTGATTCCATAGTCAGACACACTCACCAGACTGAGTAAGGAGAATGCAAGCACTCAGGTCTCTCACTCAGTCATTGTCCACGCTGGTGTCAACGACCTACCTTCACCTAGAATGATGCCACAATACAGTGATAAGATGATCAGCTTTAATAATTGGCTTAAATTCTGGTGTCATTCAAAGGGGATCCAATGTCTGTCTGCCTGGGATGACATGCTGGGATATTGGCAAAGGCTCTTGCCACCCCATAGTGCCTTTTAGCAGGCTGGCAAGGCTCAAATTCTAAACCTACCACCCTAGAACACCAAAAAGGAAAAACTAAGGGTAATGCTGCTCAATGCCAGAAGTCTCAATCTCAAGATGCCTTCTCAATATGGAGAACATCGATGTCTGTGCTGTGACAGAAACCTGGTTCAAGGCTCCTGAGAGCACCCCAGCACTAACAGGTTTCACCTCATATTGTCCATATTCATAAGGACACCCACACCACCATCCAGGTGCAATTAACCATAGGCAAGACTGCTCTGCAATTTGTAGCATGTTACAGGCCACCCTCTCAAACTCAGGAACCTCACATGGCCTTCCTGAAAACATTGAGGGATAAATGTATCTCCAAACACCATCATACTAGGTGACTTCAACTACCCTAATATAGACTGGGAACACTACTCAAGCCCAAACACTCTAACCTAAAGATTCTGGAGTTCATAAACTCAAATGCCATGGAACAACTAGTCACCATCCCCACAAGAGGTGAAAACATACTTGATCTCATCATCACGAACATGGGATCAAAATGTTCAACACCGAGTATACCCCTCACTGGTGAGATCAGATCATAAACTAATCTCGCTGGAGGTCCTCATCCACCTGAAACAAAAAGACCACAGTGAAAAACTTCAAAGCCGATTTCACACTTCTAAAAACTAGTGTGGTCTCCTTTAAGGCCCCTGAGCCAGTGGTAAACATTACTCAAACCGCTGAATCACTTACAAATGCCTTCTACCAGCACCTACAGGACTGCATGGATCAGGCAATCCCAAACAAAACTAAGACTCTCTGTACCAGTCTGGTGGACCCCAGCCATAAACAAGCTCTACAACAAAAGGAGGAAGCTACTACAAGATAGAGCAAATCCTTGAAAGGTAAGACACCTTTGATCATTATAAGTAAAAACTAAGAGCTCTCATAAAATCATCCAAGGCAAATTTTGAGAGAAAAATCGCCAAGGACTCTAAAGACAATCATAAGGCCTTCTTTAGCTATGTTAGAAACCTAGGAGGAAACTCCCAGATATGCTCAGAATTAGTTCAAAATGATGTGAAAATTACTGAACCTACACACATTGCTAACATACTGGCTGACAGGTTCAGTGCAAAAAAGGAGAGATATCTATTCCAGAGGATTGTAGCCTCCCAAACATCTCTGAGAACTGCCCTCACTAAGGCAAAAACACAGCATCCATGGATGGTGTCCATGAACTCAATGAGGAATTAAACCCACAGTTAGGACAGCTGTTTAATCTTAGCCTCACCTCAGCACAGACCCTGGAAATTACATTAGCTTGACAAGCCTTATCTGCAAAGCCATGGAGAGGATCATAATGGAACTCATAAATAAAGACATAGGGAACTTGCAGACTTTGGATCCAACCCAGTTTGGGCAGATCCTGCCTCTTAAACTTGGTTGACTTTTTCGAGACAGTCACCAAGGCCATTGATGAGGGAAAGGCAGTCCATACAGCCTACACCTGGCAAAGGCCTTGACACAATACCCCACTCAGGTATCATCGAAAAACTCATCAGCTTGAATGTAAACCCATACATCACAAGATGGGTTGCAAACTGGCTACAGGGTCAGAGTTGCTGGAGCCATGTCAGACTCAAAGCCTGTCACAAGTGGTGTCCCTCAGTCCTGGGTCCACTCTTGTTCGGCATCTACTTTTCTGAAGTACAAGCAAACACAGGAGGTCACATCTGACACAGATATCCTCCAGAAGGGCCTCACAGAAACGGATAACTGGTGCCAGAGCCATGGCCTGAAGTTAAGCCAAAATGCATAGTCAAAAAACAAGGTTACCCCTAGCTACCATATAGGTGACAATCCACTGAGCACAGAAAATCTGGGGACCCAAGTTGACAGTAGTCTAAGTAGTTAGGAAAACCTTCTATATCGCCCACCTGATCATGAAGGGATTCACATCTAGATCAAGGAGGTCATGTACTCATCACTCATTAGACCTATGATTGAGTACAATGCCCTCGAATGTATCTGACCAGACACCTGATGCAGCTTGAAAGGCCCCAAAAGTTCCTCACCAAAAGGATAAAGGGTCTCAAAAATATGTCTTATGCTGCCCGACTGAAAGAACTCCAGCTTTATTCAGTCTCATACCGCTTGCTCAGAGGTGACCTGTGCCTGACATATAAGGCCATGTCAAACCCAGATTTGATGAATATGCTTCACCTCAAAAATCTAGATCCCTCAGAACCACAAGAGGGAGACTTTAAAACCTTGACACGGTTATAATAGAACGTGCTGGAGGGACAGATTCATCACCCAGAGACTCCTATGCTGTGGAACAAAACATGTGAGGCAGAGCATGGCCTTGTTCAAGAGGAATCTTGACCAATGGATGATTACTTCAGTGTCACTGCTTGACAGAGGCACAGAAAAATGATAGGCATAGTTTTTATTCAAACATAACTATGGGCTAGGCTTATAAATGCCCTTGGGCAGATAGCCTAGTATGAACCTATGAACCTATGAACCTATGAACAATTATGAATGATTCACAGGACAGGCCGCTGATTCCATACAGTCGAACGCCATGTGGTTGCCTAATGGGCAGCCATTCCCGATACTGTAGTCAGGAGTGGCCTTAGGTCAACTGGTGCCCTAGGCAGAGGGCACAACAGCACCCCCCACCACACCACCCAGTGCCCCCATCCTGGTCTACCTACACCAAATAAATACTGGTAAAGTGCCCCCACAAAAGCGGCACCCTAGGTGGACGCTTAGTTGGCCTATGCCTAAGGCCGGCTATGACTGTAGTCATGTAGTCCGATGTGATAGACATCACAAGGTATGCCTAAGAGGAACACATGAATATGAATGATTCTCCGGACAGGCCGCTGATTCCGTACAGTCGAACGTCATGCCGTCGCCTAAAAGGCAGCTGTTTCTGATACTGTATTCATATATTCCGATGTAATAGGCATCACAAGGTGGGAGCACATTGTATGAGGTACGCACAAATATGATTGTGTCACTGGACAGGCCGCTGATTCAGTACAGTCGAACGCGGTGCCGTCGCCTAATGGGTGGCCAATCCCGATACTGGAGTCAAGTAGTACGATGTAATAGGCATCACAAGGTAATATTGTGGTCCTCGCTCACACCCAGGGGTATGAGTGACAGATGCAAGCACCAATGCTGGTGCATTAGCAAGTGCAGGATCAAGCAGGTGTAAGCGTGTTTGGCTACCAGTATGCGAGTATTGCATTGGTTAAGCAATGTAGAGGCTAATCGAGCGTAAGAGGCTGTAACCAGAGGATATCATACAGTGCAGTCATTCAGCAGTATAGGAATGTATCCCATCATGTAGATGTACATGTGAGTGTTTATGTCCAACATATAGGTGCATACATATATAGAGATGTATCAGGGACATACCATGTGGCAACAAAGCATTACAAATGGATGAAACGGGAAACACCAGCAATGCCTGTATTATGTAGTGGTGTTGCTCTATGTGATCACAAGACTCCCTCAGAAGGACATGTGTCAGTCATACATGCAAATAGTTGTACATTGGCCGTATACATCACTCTGTGCATGTAATGTACATTAAGACAACAGTACCTGTCCAATCATTGTGTGTGAACAGTACTCCTGCAATGTGCTGTGTTCAACATCATCATCATGATAAAGGTAAATGGGGTAACCATAGAGGGACCAGTAGTGTTTTGTGTACAATGGGGTCATCCTCCTCACATGTACCTGGACCATGTAGGAGTGATGTGCATACCTACAGGACCATGCACCTGAGGGACAGTGGTGAGGATAACAGTAGTATGTTATGATGCATATTACAAGGGTTTCATGTGTCCAGTGGGCACGTGTGTGTAATGGACAGCTATGTATAGGGCAGATATTGTCCTAGGAGCTGACTGGCCTTAGGTGTCCATAAGTGAGGGTCAGATGTTGGGGAAGGAGTGTAGGTATGGCTGTGGAGGATAGGTAGGAGCACAGTAATGACAGCATACAGGTTTGGTGTATGACACATGTGGGGGGGATACACCCTGGATGGGGATGGGTCTTCGGCATTCAAAAGCCCATGGGAACAGTGGGACGGAGGTCTTCAGCCATGGGCAACTGCCACTGCACCTACACAGCTGCAAAGGAGGCAGTGCTGGGGGCTGTCCAGGAGGGGCAGCATCACCCTGTAAATGTGACACTCCGCCCTTGGACTGGCATATCTGGCTTCGTAACCCCTTAGGTAGCCATCTACCCAACATGTCCGGGACCGCACAACAGCAGATATGTACCTGTCTGGTCCCACTCCCAAGGGGGACATGCTCCATCTTCAGTGGTGGTACCACCAGAAGGTGGTGCAGCGCCAACAGAGGTTGATGTTAATGGCTAGGCCCAGATGTGCTAGTGCCCGGTGCCATGGTCAGCTGAAGTGGGACAGGAGGATCTGCCGGGACCTACCAACAAATTCAGCCTATGGTGTTGCGTTTTAAACCCACATATGGCTTAGTGATAGACAACAGCATACAGGATTACCTACAACAGTATGCATAGATATCACAAGCAACCCAACACAACAGGTATACATTTGCAGAGGGAGCACAACACATGCATATATACCGCATGGCAACTGCACAATGTGTAGTAGACATGTGACCGCAGCTATGAACAGTTGCCCATCATTGGCTTGTCACTGGAAATCCCACACAGTGTCAGTCATACCACTGTCTCATGTGACACATGTCCAGTCAGGGATGCGATGGCAGTAACACATCCCTATCATCATGTACTGTCTGCAGTCCTCACACCATGCTTTTGCTGTGCACATAAGTGTGTTCAGTGTGTAACACAGGAAACAAATGGTTGCACACACTGACCTGTTCACAGATGGCCCTACAGATGGGGTTCCCTCATGAACAGAGTACTGTCATGTCTGTATTTTAACATGCAGAATAGCCATTACCGCACACATGTTAAACAGGCAGTAGTCTCAATGCAGCATAGCTACACTTACATGCTGTAGTTGTATGGCACATCACCCTCCTGTCTATTTCCCACTGTAAAAATGATTGAGGTACATCCAGATATCATCTGCGATGCCGTGTCAGAACACCACATCCAGGTACCAATCACAGCGACTGCCATGGCCAGATAATAACACGTTTCCCTAGATAGTGTACTGTGTTTATTATGCGGATGGCTACTGGGAACACCATCACAGCTGTACCACATGCAATCAGCTAGAGGAGGACTGCAATAGGTGCAGAGGCCATCACCTGACCATTTCCATCTGTTACAATATACATGCTGCTGCTGTGCAGGTGTACACCTTCACATCCACCAGAGAGTGTGTGTGTGGGACAGGCAATGTACACCAGGGAAGGGCTTGGAGACTTAACTATAAGCATCATCTGCCACATGCTGAATAGTACAGGGGAAAACCCCTGACTACTCATTACTATTACATGTGCATGACGGTACTACATGTGCCACAGAGGCGGCATGTTGCAGAGCTGTAAGAACATGTGTGTAGGTGAGTGAGTGCCATCTGCAACAGATATAGTAGACATGCATTAGATGTGGCACACGTCAGTCCACGTGAACGGATGCCATTGTCACCGCAACCACACTCTAATGGACACACATTGACACCTTTGCCAGGGCGGCAAATACACAATGTAACTGCTTAGTTTGTCACACCGCAGTAATGCATAGGACCACATGCACCACACAGGATATCTGGAGGTTCTATGGGCTAGGGCATGTGAAAGTGCTTGACAACTGTTGGTATGCCAACGAGGTTTATACTGGGAGTGACTGTGGATGGAAGCATCACAACCCATATGCAGACACAGGGTGCCAGTACTGTCATGCAGGTATGCATTGCTCCATGGGTGTGTAGTGTTTGGCTGTGCAAGATGGCTGTACAAGGCTGGGTGAGGGGTAATCCTTGCCATCACTTCACCCAACAATGGTGTGCAGTACAGGGGTGTAGTGTCTGCAATGTCCCACACAGATGGGTACTGCATTATCTGGCCTGACATCCTGGTTACCAATGTGTAGGGCCATAGCTTTGCAATGCATGCCATGTCTGTGTTTGATAGTCCTTCACATGGACATTGCCTGGGATGTGCATGTCCCACAATACTGTACAGTGACATGTACAGGTGTACCTGGTTTGGCAGACACATGTAGTGTACACAGCCTGTTATACCCCGATATGCCAATACTGGCCTGGTGTGGCAAAACCTGCTTATAGTGAGCAGGTCGGCCTTGCACCTGCATGGATAGAATGGACAGGTATTCCGTGGTGTCAGTGGCATGGGTCCATACAGGGCACATGTATAGAGCATTGTCTGGCCTTAGTGGATCACATATGATGGCATCACATATGTTGCAGCCATTCAGTGTGGAACATAGTGAAGGCACAATGTCTGCATATATGTGCCTATTGTAATGCTGTACAGGGCACCATGTCCTCAGCAGGCCACTGCGGTCACACCATGCCTACTATCTGTCCTCAATGTGCATGTTACTAGCAACATAGTGGGATATCCTAGGCAAGGTTGTATGTGCATGGCATATGGGTGCGGGACATATACCGGGTACTATTAGGGCTGCATACTTAGTTCACCAGCCATTTTGCCAGATGTATGGGTATGGCTTGCCAACACAGTGCCATGGCTGACTGACAGCTGTACTCCTTGTGAGGTGGCCACTGTGTCATAAGACGGATACTATATAGGAAAACTACAAAACCCGCTCCCAAGCATGTCCAATGGTAAGACAATCACTGCCACCTCTACACAGGCTCTGACAGACAAACACACACTTGCCATGTCCTGTATACAACCCCCTACAGTATCACACTGCAGCAACATGCATTTAGGGCACACACTACAGAGAATACTACAAAGCACTGTACTTGTCTCATGCAGGCAAACACACACACACACACACACACACACACACACACACACACACAGTTGGCATGTCTGGGATTAGAACACTTACCTAACTACTTTACTACACTACAGCATTACACAGTCACAGAACGTGCTACCGAGATTACTGGGACACAGCACTCCCAGAGGTGTATTTGTAGATGGGTGACATCATCGGCCTTGATAATGGTGGGTATAAGAAATGTATGGAGTGTGAGCAGTATAAAAGCATTACTCAGTCCTCAGGCAAACGGGGACACACACACATGGCAAGTGTGGGACTAGAACACCGACTTAAATACTTTATTACACTACAGCATTATGCAGTTATAGAATGCACTACCGAGATTACTGAGACACAGCACTCCCAGAGGTGTATTTGTAGATAGGTGACATCATCGGCCTTGATAACGGTGGGTATAAGAAATGTATGGAGCGTGAGCAGTATAAAAGCATTACTCAGTCCTCAGGCAAACGGGGACACACACACACATACACATGGCAAGTGTGGGACTAGAACACCGACCTAACTCCTTTATTACACTACAGCATTATGCAGTTACAAAACGTGCTACTGAGATTACTGGGACACAGCACTCCCAGAGGTGTATTTGTAGATAGGTGACATCATCGGCCTTGATAACGGTGGGTATAAGAAATGTATGGAGTGTGAGCAGTATAAAACATTACTCAGTCCTCAGGCAAATGGGGGCACACACACACATACACACACACACACGGCAAGTGTGGGACTAGAACACCAACCTAACTACTTTACTACACTACAGCATTACGCAGTTACAGAACATGCTACCGAGATTACTGGGACACAGCACTCCCAGAGGCGTATTTGTAGATGGGTGACATCATCGGCCCTGCTAACGGTGGGTATAAGAAATGTATGGAGTGTGAGCAGTATAAAAGCATTACTCAGTTCTCAGGCAAATGGGGACACACACACACACACACACACACACACACACACACACACACACACACACACAGCAAGTGTGGGACTAGAACACCAACCTAACTACTTTATTACACTATAGCATTACGCAGTTACAGAATGCGCTACCGAGATTACTGGGACACAGTACTCCCAGAGGTGTATTTGTAGATGGGTGACATCATCGGCCTTGATAACGGTGGGTATAAGAAATGTATGGAGTGTGAGCAGTATAAAGGTACCTGTCCAATCATTGTGTGTGAACAGTACTCCTGCAATGAGGCAAATGAGGACACACACACACACACACACACACACACACACACACACACACACACACACGGCAAGTGTGGGACTAGAATACCGACCTAACTACTTTATTACACTACAGCATTACGCAGTTACAGAACACGCTACCGAGATTACTGGGACACAGCCCTCCCAGAGTTGTATTTGTAGATGGATGACATCACTGGCCTTGCTAACAGTGGGTATAAGAAATGTATGGAGTGTGGGCAGTCTAAAAGCAATTTAGAGTCCACCGGCAAACGGGGACAGTCATATACACACACACAGACGCCAGTGGCGGGTACAGAACACCTGCCTATTTACAGATTACTATTACAATACTACATACTTACGAATCATGCTACACAGACTACACATGTCAAGGCTGTCATTATGACCATCTGGGAATGCGGACATCAACAGGGATGCTGGCAGTTAAGATTTACATACCTGTGAATCTGTGTGTTTAAAGTAGGAATCCATCCTGACCTGGAGTATGCCCATCTGTGGAATGGACGACTACTACCACTATACAGGGTTACAATGGCCATGCCCATACACAGAGGCACATAACTGACACAAGGTGTCACTGGGCATGCTCACACACTTAGTAGCACAAGGCTGTTCGGAATGCACTATTTGTCTATCTACACAAGGATATACTGGGCATGCTCATACACTTAGTAGCACAGGGGGCATGCTCACACATTTAGTAGCGCAGGGCTGGTCAGAATGCACTACTATATGTTCATGTACACAAGGATATACTGGGCATGCTCATACTCCTAGTAGCACAGGGCTGACTGGGATGCACTCTGATGCTAGACACAGAGGGCCACAGTGGCCATGCTATTACAGGTAGACATAAAGGACACATTGTAATGGGCTCTGGTGTTAGTAGTTGTCATTGTTAGCGGGAATGCTGCTCTACATATATTTGACACTGGTCTTTTACACATCAGCTGTCATTCTGGGATGACATGGCTGACAGTAGACAGGCCTTTGTCACATATCACATGCATCCATGATACAAGGGAGTGTGACTATTACCCAAGTCACATCCGCCCACACAGTGCCATTCCAAGGCAAATGTCCTAAACACAGGTTAACTCCCATACACCTACAGGACAACTGCATTGTTTTCTTATGCTAACCAGTGCTAAATGTGTAGCGTCCATATTCACAGCTTGTCACTGTAGATCCAACAATGGGGAGTACTGACATCTGTGCAGTGAGGAAAACCTGGCTGATGTCTCTGTAGTGCACAATAGCACTACCACCATATACCTCAGAACCTAGCACTACCACCATATACCTCAGAACCAGACATGTGGGCCATAATACAGGTACGGACCACTCCAGGTGGTGTACCCACAAACATAAAGGCCACTCACATGTACTGACCGGTCCCCCCACAAAAGGCATCACAGATGAGCCATGTGCAGGACACAGTGTCACATGCTGCATTCTAGGATGTAAACTGCAGACACCATCATGCCCTCGGACCACCAACACGCAACCATACATGTTGTATGACATAGACGAGTACACCACCATGTGACCCTTGACCAGTGTACTGTACTAAGCTCTACATCAACTGTAGAGAGTACACATGTACTGACACAGTTGCATCATGTGTTATGCAATGCAATGATACCACTGTCTGTGACCAGGTCAGCTGTACACATACCAGGGGCCCTTGGTACTTTCCACCATTAGCAGATGTCTGTTGCTGTACACCAGTACACACCCTCATGTATGGATATGACATACATGTACCTGCCCTGGATATGTACATGCCACACCCACAACATACCTGTAAAGAGCATAGCTGTTGTAGTCCTTTGTGCAAACAGGTGGCTACAGCCATTACACACATACACATGGAATGTAGGTCCATGGCTGCTGAATGCTAACAGTACATAAGGTGTGATATCAATGATGACAAAGGTAACATCCCCTCTGTACTGGTCATCCATCATATCATTCAACAGTCCATGTGTCATGTATGTCATTACACATATCCACCAATTACAATGATAACAAACATCGCCAAATGTCAGGATTGTAGGACCTACACACCTGTACATAAAGTGTTGTGCATTCAGATAACATGCGTGTGCAGTTGCTGATGTATGCAGGTGGTGTGTATCCTAGTACATCATGCAGCTGCAATGCAGCCTCAACATTGCTAACTGTATAGGGTGATATGCTGAATGTACAGAAAGATGTACCACAGGTATGGACAGATGTGTTGAAATAACTAAGTGGTGGGGCATCTTTGCAGACGGATGTTTGCTGTGGACAACTCACAGGTGTGTCACAAGTGGTCCTACAATACCCTGTGTAACCAGTAAGCAATGATTTAGTTAATTGAAGGACATAACACACAACTTAGACAGCTGTCAGGGTGACAGCGAAGGTAAATCACTTGACACCTGTTAATAGATATGACGTCCCTACTGCATATATCAGCACTGTTGGCACAGGAAGTGTCAGTAACGCATGCAATACTGCTGTATGTCTGACATACATAACATGAGCTAGGCAGGTCTGAGATTCACAGTACTGGCATGTGTGGTTGCGTGTGTGTCCATATATGTCACGTATTGTGGAGAATACATCTCAATTGTTACTCACTCTCCTGTACACTAGTGTACACATCTGTACAGACTGCAATGTAGAAAGCAGGACATAGGCAGGGGCATGTATCTCACACATGTGAGGTATCTGTATGTGCATGACATAGGTGTATTAATTACTGAATGCCACAGTGTGTGTATGTAGGGCTGAATGGTCCCTGGGTTGAGGATGTATGTTACCATACTGAACTGATAAGACCCCTCCCACCATCCAGGCGAGGCATTCTACTATCCGTGTTGATGTCCCCAATCTTAGGCCGTACTGACTACCTGTACATGTGTATTCTCTCTGGCATGTCATGTAGGTGCACAGTACTGTAATGATGATTTTCACATAGGCAGGGGTCCTCATCCCACCAGTAGCAACTGTTTGAGAGTGTGTGTTACTGTGTCAGTGAAGCCATGAGTGTGTGTGTGTGTGTTACAGTGTCACTGAATACATGTGTGTCAATACCTGAGTGTGTGGGTGCAGTTGTGTGTTGGCATCCTGTCATGGGAACGTGTATTACTGATTCACATTGAGTCATCACACTTCCCACTGGCCTCTACCCTTGTAATCAGCTAGACCACTCTCTTGCCTCACCACTCCATGTAACTGTACCTGTGATGTCACCCTTTGTGGATGTCACATCTGTGGCCACAGTAGCTTAATACACAGCTATCATGCTCTTGGAACAGTAGATGTGCTTGTAACGTGGGACATTCTCACTGGTATGTGGTATCTACATGGCGCATGCTGGTATATTCATACATACCTGTGAGTAGTCCACATTGACATATGGGACACTTAACTGCAAACACTGACATCCACCGGCACGTGCAATTAGACCTGAAGAAGGACAGCAAAACATCATGACCAATATGCATTTACTGTTGTTACACAAGACACATAATGTTAACAGTATTGTACACCTGTACTACATGGTATATCTGCTGCCTGTCAACAGTCCTCAACATTTGTAAACTACACATATCATCCTAGTCTGTTCACCATGTGCATCAGACCATATGAGCATGTCTCTGCACTGATGGTGTGGATGTCAGGGATGCGGCACAGGCATCATCATATACACAGGGTGTTAATGTTTGCCAAAGGCCCAGGCTTCACCATTGGATGACATCATATGTGTGGGTTTGGGCCTTTGATCTAATTGGGCGTGTGTGGATGTTATGCATGTGTGTGTGTTGCGGTGCCCTATATATGTGTCCAGTGTGTGCGTGCATGTATGCACACAGTTCTCCCAGGTGTCTGGCCTACACAGGGGTATTATTGACAGCTGCAAACAGTACAGGTGAGGTTTTACAGTTCATGGTGTCCAGCCACAGACATGTGACCTGTGACTGCCAGGGGTTGCCCGGGCACTACCAGACAGAGGTGCAGATTGGGTACTGTCTGATGTCACTTGTCCACTGGAACCATGTCCTTGTTGGGACTGTCCCGGGCCACGTGCACATGGCCTGCTGTATCATGGTGTGGACAGCATAGCACCAGATGCACTGCTGCTGCTACCACCACTATGGGAGCGGTCATGTGAGGTAGCTCGTCAACGTAGACCTGACAAAGGTGATGTAGCAGGCCTACGTCCATGTCCCCGATGCCTCACTCCTATCAGATGTTCCAACACAGACAGCTCATGCTCGCGGATTGTCATGCCACGGTCATGAACTCCAACCATGTCACCCAACCATCTATCCAAAGCATCAGCAATCTGCTGTTGAGCATTTACCATTGCCTGGATGCTGTTGTTTAAAGAACGGACAGCAGCCCTCTGCAGCCTCTGATCTTCTCTGTTGCACCATTCAGCACGTGCCTGTGCCTCCATGACAGCCTGAAATATGCATCTGGTGACACTAGCTGCTGCGCTCTGTCATGCAGGAGCGTGTTGGCCAGAGGTCCTCCTACAAGCAGCACTGGCCATGTGCCTGTGTGGGGCACCACCAGTAGTTTGGCTGACACCATGGTGTGCAGGCACACCTTCCATAGCCACCACACTTTCCTGTTCCAAGCTACCACACGCCAACTGTCCTTCCTCTATGGCCACTGGTGATGGGGTATGTGCAGGTATGGGATCTGTGTGTGGGGATGAGGTAGATATAGATGGAATGGCAACCAATGGCACAGTTTCAGCCCCTGACAACTCTGCCTGTGTCCCAATCATACGTTCATCATCACTGCTAGAGTCTGTGGGGACACTAACATCTGATGTACCGCAGCAGGGCAATGCACCTACATCACCTGTGAGGGCAGACAAGAACTATACATTACAATCTATACAACGCACACACACACACACACACACACACACACACACACACACACACACACACACACACACACACGCATGGGATATGACAGAAGGCATGCAACATGCATGTGATATGGCAGACGGTATGCAGCGCAGACAATAATAGTTGTTGTTATCATACATCCCTAGGTTGCACACAACAGCATGCATGTGTCATAGCAGAAGGCATGCAAATTACACAATCATAGTAGTGGTTAGCATACATCCCTGTGTTACACCATGTGGACCAGCACAGGTTAACAGTACACCTGCCTGATGTGTGGCATATGACCTTGATAATCACATGTAGTATGACATGTAATCTGCTAAGGTGTGCAATGACATGCATACATGTTTAACACAATGGTGTCCTGTCAAATATAGAGTGGGGCAATGGTGTACCAATTCAGTGTTGTCTGTCCGCCCTACAGATATACTGCAAAATTTAGCTGATGTGCATGGCCATTGCAGGGAATCACGAGCCATCTCTAGTGCTATACAGTGTGAGTTACAGACAGGGTTCATAGCCATGACTGTGTTCAGATACAATGCATATATACTGTGGAATGTGACCCACGTCACTTAGGTGTATACACACTAAACCATGATGTGGAAGTTGTGACACAGGTCACTGATGGGTATACGGATGACACCCTCGCACATCTGCAACCATATTGCTGCAGCCTGGCAACTATGGTCAGACATGGCGAACACGTCGGTACACCATGTCCCACATGACATCTGTGTACCACACACGTACACGAGGAGCTAGTATGGCATTTATGTCCAACACCAGCAATGGGAATGTACTGTATCTGTGGCCTGATGTAGATACTGTACAGGTGACTGCTGTCATGTTGCAACACCCTCAAGCTGTTCAATACATCTTATGTGGTGGATTGGTGTTACGCCTACACAAGATGTGCACAGGCCTGTAGGATGTCTAGTGTTCCACATCTACATTATGATCATTATACAAAGGCCATGGTTGAACCATGTGTAGCCATTGTATGACAGGGTGTACACACAAGCACAACACATCTACTGTGTGTGTTGCTCCATGTCTCTGGCCATCCTCCATGGCCATGTATGTACATGTGTTGTCCAAATTATTGTGATGGGCATCTATTTCACATGTCTGTGTTGCCCAATATGACATATATGCTCCACTGACAACAGGGTTATGCTGATAAAGGGTGGTATGTGGGATATGTTTTTAGGTTAGGTAGGCAGTGTAGCAGCCAGGCCAATAGATGTCATGGACATGTCAAGATAGCACATCACATTGTGTGACATTCATAGCAGGGCTATAATCCACACCGGTGAAACCTGTGTGCTGGCCATACTCCAGCCCACTGTGTAGTACTGTTTGTATTCACCACATGTGTAGATTAGATCTGTTGTACATCCCTAAAGTGAATAGCAACTCCACCATTGTATGCACAGCTGTCAACACATCTGGCAATAAAGTTTGTGAGGATTCATGTCAGTGAGATGATTCACATAGTTTGCAAGTGTTGCACATGGGTAGTCATTGTGATACATTGCAGGACCGACCTGTATATTGTGACAGGACCATACATTATGTGTACATGTTGTGAATGGCCACATGGCAGATAGATTTGTGCATTACGGTTCCTGATAAATAATAACACTCTCACCTGCAACGGGCTGCTGTTGCAGTGGAACACCAGAGGTACCAAAATAGGAGTAACACAGCAGTATGAGCATAATCCACCCCTGTATAAAGGCTACAGGGAGCAATGTGCATAACACATACACCAGTACATTAGACTATACTATGGTGTATGCAAATGTGTGCATACACAGAGTAGCATACTATAGTATGCAGCATGTGTGTATACATGCCTTGCATATGATGTTACATTACATATTGTACAGTGACACATGCAACTATATGGAATATAGTTGTTATAGGTGCAGTACTGACTTACCAGGCAACTCCAGGCTCAGTGGTTGAGAGACACCCACCTCCACAATATCGGCTAAGGTTTATGGATGTGGTTCTGCAGGTGTCCCCAGGTTGGCCAGTAGCTCCTCGGTACGTGTGAGTGGGGGCTGGGTTGGTGGTCCACCACCTGTTGCACCTTGTTCTCTGGCAATTGCATTCACACACTGTTTCACCCATCTAATGAGGTCTGTACAGTGTCTGCGCACCTGCTGGTATGTGCGGCTGTGGCCACCCACATTATTAACCCTCCTGCGAAGTTCCATCCACAGGGCATCCCACTGCTGTGCATCCTGTGGCACATGGCTGAACAGGATATCATGATTGTCAAGTAGGTATGGGATGAGGGCCTCATCCTCCAAGCATGTAAAAGGGGGAAGCCTTGCACGTGGCATACCTGGAAGACATAATGATGGGGACAGGTCACAGTAACTCACAGAGACATACAGGGCTACAGCTGAACATACATGTGTATCGCATTAATTCACTTTAAATAGTTGTATTTGCAAACCTACATGACACTGACGTGTTTGTGTCACACACATGTGACACTCAATGTTGAGTAGATATTATCACCATATATGTGTGTGTGTCACCTGATTACATTGCTCATACTCCATGTAGTTGCTGTCTTGATGCGGGCATATCTGTTTGCCTGTACCGGTGTTCCTATCTATCAGCACATGGCTGGATGTGTCCACATTAATGCAGTCAACCTTGATGCAGTGTATATGTCACATATAAGGACTTACACTGCCTTAACAGACATGACCTGTGACCCTGCAGACATGCTCACATAAGGTTTTACATGTATGTGTTCTGCCATATACATCTACATGGCACTGTACAGTGATTCAACATCCTGCCATGTATCACCTGTGTTGCACATGTGATACACATGGGACACTGGCTAGCCAGATGGTATTTGCAGGGATGGATATCAACTATAGCATGTACAGTCAAAGTCAACTAGTGTGCTATATGCCATGGGCCATGTATGAATCTAGGATGAAAGGTTACCTGGCAGTAGCTGACAGGTGGGTCTGTGGGGCCAGGGGGAGCAGTGCCACATTACTGATCCACAGGGTTAATGATACATATACCATGCGTTACCATGCGGTCATCACACCATGTCTGAGAGGGGAGCGATGTGCAGCTTTGATGGACAGGAATGCTTAGTATGACAGGACTATGTCAAGTGTATGGGGCAAGGATCTGTCCAGCATGTGGTAGGTGGATGTCCATGAAGTATGTGTTCGAGATCAGGATGAGTATGTGTAGCATGTCCAACATCACTGGGTTGGACATGGATTTATTCAGGGTATGCATCATGCTACATAGTGGAGATGGGGAATGGGAAGGCTGGTGTAGGCCATCTGCACATGGCCAGTACCCCTTAAAGGAAATATGTGATCTGATATGGGTCACTTGAGTGTTCTGTATGTCTGAACAATGATCTCTATATTCATGAATGGTACCCTATCATTATTAGGGTTGCCACATATGACTATCTGACAGGTGTGGTGATGTAGCTATCACAGGAAAGACAACTGCCCAGCTGCATCCCTCACACACAAGTGTCCATTATGTTGACCACTGCCTAGGTGGTAGTTCATGGGTACAGGGTTATTAACATAGGGGTGACAATGCGAGTCAGCTATTGCTCCTAGGTCATAGTCATTTGCATACTTCAATAGGCAGATGCCTTCTGTTTGTCTGTGAGGTATGGACTACAATGAGGGGGAATAAAATTCATTAACCCTGACATACTGTAGCTGCCACTGGTGTGATGATCATGTATTATTCAGACACCTTCTGTAGTGTTGATTCTGCCAGCAGTCCTGTTGCAAAACACTCCTGTGACATAGGAATGTACATCTAGTATACCGAGTATAGGTGGCACACAGTATGGGTGATGATGTCCTATGACCTGGCAAGGTTATGATATGCAGTGTGACATCAACCATATTGTCATCTACATCTGTACTTCTGACATCACTTAAGTGATCAAGGTTCATGGCCTTCCAGACCAGACGCAGCAGGGTAGTAGTAAAGTACTTCCCATTATTATTGGTGTCTCCCCCTTTGTGGGTTGTGATACCTGTACCATTCAATGTGTACACAACCTGACATGGAGATATGTTTTACATGATGTGTACGTGGAGAGCATCTTGTTTTGCCATATGTGTATGATACAACCTGTGATGTGGGCAGATCCCATGCAGACTGAGTGCAGCTTGTACCTGCATAGTTGTGGGTACAGGGGCCCTGTGATGTACATGGATATATGCTTGTGTACCTGTTGGGGGGAGGGGGCCATGTGTTTATATTATCCAAGACCCTATCTGGATTGCTTATTCATGCTAAGCACTTGTTCAGGACTTGTAAACACTATGTAAGCTAATAATTACTATAACACTCAATCTTCCTCATTACCTACAGGTAAGGGTGAACAGGTTTTGTACATACTCTTCTCACTTGCGTAGAGTAATGTAGCTCTTGTACTCACTTTCCTCACTTATCTTGGTGAATGTAGTTCTATATTCAGGCATGTCCAAGAGTCAACTGTCAGTGTTCTCACCTGTATATCTGATGAATCTGGACATCTTGAGGCAATGTACACATTGCCTCATGTACACAGACAAGCCTCTCCGCCTAACACCCAACACTACAACCTGTGAGAGATGCACTCATCTAGCCAAACTGGAGGTAAATGTCTCTCCAACCAAGCCTGACCCTGACTGTCATGTGGAGAAGGTACACAGTTGCACAACAGCACACTCATCACATAAGTCTCACTGAATCTACCCCACCATTAACTGGGAAAACTACTCGTGTACCAACAAATTAGCTCAATGGTTTCTGGAATTCATAAACACCAATGCCCTGACTCAACATATCCACACACCCACCAGGGGCAACAATATCCTAGACCTAGTCATTACCAACATGAGTGACTGGTGCTCCACACGTGAAGCCAACTCCTCGTTGGTCCGATCAGACCATGTGCTGAACACCGTTGATATCCACATCCTGCACCTACCCCCCATTAAGGGAACCACAGTATAATATGTCTACAAGGCCAACTACATGCTTCTTAAGACAGACGTGGTGGACGTCATGACACCCATGCAGATGGACAGTACTGCTACAACTGCTGAATCCTACACAAATGCACTCTATAAGCACTTACAGGAGTGCATGGCTTGTGCTATCCCAAACAGAACCAGGACGCTATACTCCTAATTAACTAAACCAATCTGGTGATCCCCTGCCATAAACATACTGTACTACAGGAGGAAGACACTGTTTCAAATGAGAGTACATTACCATGCATGGAGGAGATCCCTGGCCAGCCTCATTAAGAAGGTGAGATCCCTTATAAGAACCTCCAAAGCTAGCTACGAAAACTATAACGCAACTAATACCAACAACAACTACAAAGCATTCTATAGCTATGTCACATATCTCGATGTCAACAACCAGATCTGCTCTGAGTTACAGCACAAAGGCACGAACATTACAGAAACAATTGATATTGGCAACATCCTGGCAGATCCCTCTCAAAGCTGCACACTCTAAAGGCAATATCACAGCATCCATGGGACTGGACAACATCCCAGGCTGCATTTTACATGAACTTCAGATCGTACTGTCTCCCCACCTATGCACCATGTTCAATAATAGCCTCACATTGGGCATAGTGTCCCATGAATGGCACACAGCAACAGTTATCCCACTCCACAAAGGTGACACCACAACGGACCACGGGACTTTTTTCCCTATAGGCCTGACTAGCCTGGTCTGCAAGGCTATGGTGCACATCATGGATCACTGTCACAGAGACATTGGGTACCTCCCAATCATTGACCCCTCCCTGTTTGGCATTGTTAAGGCCAGACCATGCTTCCTTAACCTGGTGGACTTCTTAAAGACAGTTATCAAGGCATTAGATGAGGGTAAGGAGGTCCAGACAGCCTACCTAGATCTCTCATAGGCTTTCAACACCATTCCTCCTTCTGGTATTATCAACATACTCATCCGCCTGAACATTAACACCTACGTCATGTGATGGTTTGCAACGTGGCTCACGGACAGAACCCACACAGTGAGAGTTGCATACCCTAGGTCCGACTGTATACCAGTTACAACTGGCATCCTCCAGGGCTCAGTCCTAGGACCCCTCATGTTCGGTATTATACTTCTTTGACATACAGACAAGCACAGGAGGGCTTTGGCTGAAAATGTTTGCAGACGACTGCAAACTAGGGGACATAATTGTTTCCCCAGTTGTTACAGACACCCTCTGGAAGGGTCGCACTGAGATGGATACCTGGTGTTAATATCATGGCATCAAGCTGAATGCCTAAAAGTGCATAGTTATCCCCTTTGCGTGCTAGTCCACAACATACAGAAAAAGTAATACGGGATCCGGGAACCCCAGTAGGTAGCAATCTCTCCTTCAATACCCATAATGACAAGGTGGTTAGAATATCCTTCTGCATAACCACCCTAATCTCTAATGGGTTTGCATCCAGATCAGAGGGGCCATTGTGACTCTACACATGTCATATTAGACCCATTAAAGGATACAACACCCCATTTGAGATATACCTTACAAGACAACTGCAACAGCTTGGAAGACTACACCAGTACCACACAAAGAGGATTACTCACCTCAAACAGATGACCTATGCAGCCCAGCCTATGAAACTCCAGCTGTACTCAGTTGCATACCGCATACTCACAGGTGATCTCTGCTTGACATACAAGGCCCATGTCCAACCCTGTATTGCTGGATATGCTCCACCTAAACAGAAGCCCCTGAGAGCCACATGCTCTAGGGATATACACCTAACCACAACGATGAGTAGGACATGCTGGATGGATAGATTCCTGACCCAGACACTCCCTATGCTTTGGAACATGATTCCAATGTACATCAGGCAGGGCTCCTCATGAGCACTCTTCAAGGGAAACCTTGACGTGTGGATGGGAGACAGACATGTACCCCAGGGATCACTGCAGTGGCTCTGCTGGACAGAGGCACAGGGAACTATTGGCTCTGTCATTCAGAGGCACAGGGAACCAACCTATGGGGGTGGCGAAAGCCAACACATGCTAGCTAGGCTTACAGATACCCTTGGTAAGACAGCCTAGTACCTACCTTTGCACATATTACATGTCTTATGTGCATGGATAGTTAAATAGCTCTTCCATTTTACTTTGCTATCATGCTGATAAACTGTCGGCTCACTAAAAGACATATGTATCCTGTTATTGTGTATTGTAAATGCCAATTGACATAACTAATGTTTGCCTAACATTACAATAATGCTATGTAGCTTGTAATACATATCTGCCTACAATACTGTACATTACACAGTTATTGGCACAATATCCCACAATGCAAATCATACCTGCACAGTGGCTCAACCTTCCACATGTTATTCTCTGTAATACACCCATACATATGGCTACAGTTACAATATATCAACATATACTATCCCCTGTTATAGCACATACTCGTTGGGCCAGCCCTGCCACTGACATCGGCTGGTGAGGAGTATTTCTGTTCAAAGCCCTTATATAGCATCCCTTGTGGTGTATGTGGTGTTTGCCTTGTGACCTACAGCAGTACACACAAATACTACAAGCATTACTATGCTCAACAATACATCACTACAAGATAACTGTTTCCACTATATGGATTGCGTGAACTTTAAATACTACAGAGTAGTACTACATACACAGACATACTGACTGTTCTACATACCTTATTAGTAACCCGAGGTGTTGTTAACTGTTGATTCAATCCTTTTCAGTTTGTGTTTCAATGTGCTTTGTAACATTCCACTGGTATATACGGATGGTTTGAATGTGTAATAACACATCCTTTTCTAGTTACATATCGGTAACATGTGGTATCCTATCCACCAAGTGCTGTTCCAAAGTAGTTAATTGGATGCACATCAGCTGTGCAGCTACTCCATTAGCCAATACCATGGCAACAGTGGTGTATAAGTGAGTACTCCTTTTGTGCATTGTCCGTTTGCCTTACTTTCGAGGGAGATGGCCTAGATGTGTTATTGTGATATATTTCAACAGCTATATGAAGACACACAGAGATATATTAGCTTCATGACTCCCGTGGACTCTGTGTAATGGCTAGACAATTTAGTTCTACATGTGAGTACAGCTGTTATATTTCGGAACAGTGCTACTTATGCAGGGTTTGTTTGTACCTGATACTTCTGCAGATGTTTAAGTCTGGCAAGGATATTTGGCCAGCTCAAGGCCGTATGGCTATGCATGAACTGTTATGTGGTGTACAGTGTGCTCACCAGACATCCTTGATTTGGTGTACAAGTGTAGCATACTGTGCTGTTACTCACTAATTGCTAACACATCCTGGTGTACGCACAACCCTCTGAAATGGGATTAGTGCAAACAAACCCTATTACATCAACAGCTGTTCCATTGTATAACAGCAGCTATTTCACATAGGGCCATGTTAGTGTGTCTCTGACAAGGTATGTTAAGGCTTCTGCAGATGTTGTACAGTGTGTAAATGATTTGTGATGTTATTACAGTTTGTATTGTAATATGTTTGGGTGTGGGGGTGATGGTGGGTGTGCTTAGCAGATGCAGGTGTGTAGGAACTGCTTTTATACATAATCGCTATGTGCATGAGGTTTCCTTCCCTATTTGAACACCTATCCTTTTCTGGACTAATACAATGGCAATTGCAGGCTGATTTATTAAGGCACTGTTATGTGGTTCCTGTATAGCATGCAGGTGATGTTAGTCCTTGAATCCCTTCGGTAATACATCTGAATGTAATAACGTGTTGCTACATGATAGCTGTGTATTTCTGTCATAGGTATTTGCAGTCATCGTAGTTGTGTTGGTAACTGACCCTCTTTGGCTAGGGTTGCCACCTTTTCATATGGCTATAGTGGGACCTTTTCGGGACACACATCTGATTTTACACGCCGACACAAACCCACGATCAGTACAAGGGATAGAACTTTCCTTTCTTGCCTAATTATAAGCTTATTCTTGTAGCAGTTTAGTTGCTTATCCTGTTTCCTGTAACATGTAGGTATTTTAAATACAGAAATAACTATTGTATGCACCTATTACAGTACATATGGGACATAATTATGTCCTACAAACCCAGGACATTTGCCACATTTAATATATTTGGTCAGGACACAACCGCCCAAAAAGGGAGTGTCCCTCGCAAAGTGGGACCGGTGGTAACACTATCATTGGCTCAGGTCCATTGCACATATTTGTAATAGTGCATAGGCATATACTCTTCATATCCTTTGTTCATAAAGGTTGGTAGTGGCGGAATGTGCGATTGTTATGGTCTATGTTATACACATATACAAACACTTCAACCGCTGTGTATGGGAGACTTACAGAATCCCAAAACCACAGTGTTCCGACGCACATTGTACCGGGACCAGACTCCCATACCCCACATTACCGACATCGACAATAACTCGAGAAGGTAACACGAACATGGAACATACACATGCACACACAGACACACTGCTACCCAACACATCCAAACAAACCATCCTACACTATGTATGAGCAGGTGGCCAAGCCCTCCTACACTCCCCATGTAGGTGTCTGCACCCCCCACACCACCCCCTACTTTAATATTCTGCATCCTAGGTCGCGCAAACAGATGCACAAAGCTAACCCACAACCACACATTACAGTCCCACAAGAACACACACCACACACAGAACACACACTTACACACACTACAGCCCTAAGAAACACACGTACACACAGTAACCTACCCAAACCGCAACACCAGAAGCACTGACTAACTGTCCATTAACATCGTGAGATTACACCTCGCACATCTGGTGTTTTGATACTGTGTTCTTTTGGACCTTAAGCCTCGGGATTACACGCGTCGGTATGTAAAGCAGTCAGTATGTGGTAGGTATCCCATTTATGTGTATCTCCATGGTTATGTAGATGTTGTTAACCTATCTATATATCTACATATATATGTATATCCCCATATATCGACATAACTCTCTCTTTCTCTCCCTCTCTCCTCTCTCTCTCTATATATATATATATATATATATATATATATATATATATATATATATATATATATATATATATATATATATATATATATAAACATACACCTTTCATTGGGTACATGCTGGTTTGTCCTATTTCAACACATTCCTACCTTTTGTGTTTTATCCTGTCAGTATACACGACTACCATTGGTACATCTCAGGTATCTTAGTGGTATGTTATTGTGATGAATGTGTACATGGTTGCGTGTTCTAATCCTGGCAGTGATATCTTACCTCTCAGAGCAGGCACTGGTAGTGCAAGGGTGATTAATGCACATTTTAGCGGTTGTGTGTTCCACATGTTTATTATTCTGTGGAGAACGACCTATATATGCAAGCTGTGTTTAAGGTATACTATGTAACATGTACACATATGTGAAGATTCCTGTCAGGGATACTCCCCATTATTTGGAACTACATCTCTGATTACATTATACAAAACCCCTCACTGACACTCCCAGGAATCCTTGCAGAGTGGGTGGTGAACAGTAGCTACACCCCAGGGATCCCGCAAGTGGCTTTGCTCCACAGAGAGACAGTTAGTTGATCGATGGGGTGGTGACAGCAGACACGTTTTGCCTATACTTATGAGTGGCCTCGGTGGTTGGGCATGTACCTACCTATGTATCTATGAACCTGTACATACAGTATGGACACATGCTGATAGCTTAATTTACTTTTCAGGTATTGACTTGCCTTGTGCCAATGGCGGTTGTGTGTACAATAGTTGAGGGCTACCTATGTAGGATGCACACAGTAGACCACCTATACATGACAATTTACAGGTGGTCATGTATGTGTGCCATCCATGTTTGTTGTGTGTGCAGGTGGAGAGGGGTGTCAGTCCATGAGTGCCTACACTGTCAGTGTGTGTGCTATACGTTCCCTCTTTGCCAAGGCATGGGCATACTGGGCATGCCTCCATCTGCCTACTGGGGCTAGCACAGGGTGTTTGTGGTCTGAGTCCCCCTGTGTCTGTGGGTCCCTTGGCAATGGTGGTGGGCTGTGAGGGCCTTCACCATTCTGTCCCTGCTGCAGCTGTTTCCGCAGGATCATATTGTGTAGCATGGCACATACTATGAAGATGTGGGCACACATTTCTGGAGAGTACTGCAAGGCTCCACCAGTATGTCCAAGCAACGGAACCGTGACTTCAGCATCCCAAACACGTGCTCTATGATGATTCTGGTTTCAGCACATGCCTCATTATGGCGTTCTTGCATGGCTGTGTGTGCATTTCTGATGGAAGTCATCATCCACAGTTCCAGTGCATAGCCAGCATCCCCTACCAGGTGGCCATATGGGATGTCCCCCCTGGCAAATATCTGATACAGCTGTGAGGCATGCCAGATGTGGTAGTCGTGACAGCTTCCAGGGCTGCCAGCACACACATCCATGATAATGCCCTGGGCATTGCACACGATCTGACAGTTGATGGAGGGGAATCCCTTGCGGTTTATGTAGCGCCTATCCTGCTCACTGGGTGGTGACTTGATGTGTATGTGCATGCAGTCTATTGCACCCAGTACCTCTGGGTAGTCTGCCACATGGTGGAAGAGACGCATATTGCTGGCCAACTCCTCCTGTATTCGGGGGAAGTATATGTACTCATTGGCATGTGGTAACATGGCATCCAGGTACTGGTGGAGTACCGTGGATGCTGATGCCTGTGAGATCTCCATGATACCCCCAGTTGGCCTTTGGAAGGTACCTGTGGCTAGTATTCTCAAGCTTACACATACCTTCGTGTCCACTGGGATGGTTTCCCCTTTGTTACTTCTGGCTCTGAGGTGTGGCCAGCACAGCTCAACAAGTTGCTGTATGATGTCCCTGTCCACCCTGTAATGCTCTACTATCTCCAGATCATGTAGCCCCTGGTAGGTTACCCTGGGTCTGAACACTCGTCTCCTCCTCCGGTGCCTGAGATGGTTGTCAGCATCATCCTCCACACCACTGTCAGTCTCCAACACATGCTGGTGAATCAAAGCTATGGCAGCCCCTAACATATACATATTAAAAGTTTCCCATCTGTATACACCAATGGTGCAGAGTGTCTGGGAATACACAAGTGTGTGTGTGGGGCTTTCACACCTTATACTATTGTGCAATGGATGATGCTGGTGTAATTGGGTGTGTTTGTGCTATTCCAGCTGCAGGGTATCTTAATTATTGGTTTTACAGCAGGTACTGCTATTGTGGGGCCTTTGGTGTTGATTTACGCTTGTCTGCCATGATTCATCTATTGCCCTTTACTTCTATTTTCAACCTGATTCACCTCCCATTGTCAGGCATGCATCCAGCTGCCGCCTTTCTCGTTTTGTGCTTCCACAACCCAGGATTGTGTTAGGAAATGTGTTATCTACTGATCTACTGCAAGTTTGCTTTGTTCTGCTGTGACAGTTCTCTTTTCTTTGCTGTACGGCACCTCCCCTTTCCTGTTCTGCAGGTAGCTGCTAGCAGCCTTGTTAGCTGTTGTCTGTGACCCACTGTGAGTTTCTAGGTGTTAATTACTCATTTGTACTCCAATTACCATGCTGCAGCATTTCCTTATTGTCTTCCCATATCCTTCCTGTTTCAGCTGTGGTGCATGCCACACACAGCTGTTTACCGGGTTTTGTGCACGTTTTTATCCACGTTCACATGAACTTTCGGTTACCTTGTGTGCTCTCAGCTAAGCAAAGCTATGGCTACTTCCACACCCCTATCCTGCGGCTTTGCTTAGCAACACGCAACATGGATTAGCAATGATCCAATGTGCTTATAGCTACGGTGGCGTGCCCCTCTCTTGATGTCATGTTTACCTCCAGGCCACTCCTCGGTGTTGTAATGCTATGCCGTGTGGTACATCCTTATGCCAGTGGGGCATTTGCGATTCAGTATTACTTGACTCATTTGCATGGCATTGACTGCTAGTTCCTAGTTACCACACAGAACACTGTCACAGACCCTTTGCAACCCTTGCGCCATGGTTGTGGTGTAGCATGCATGCTATTGACTATTATGGGGACATCATGAATTGCATTACTTTACAGTTTTATGACATCTAAATATATTTTCCTTGTCATCCCATTTGCGCACTGATGTACTGCGGTTTTACTTTGCGTTGGTGTGGCCATGACATTAAATGTTATTTTTTATATGTTGTGCATGTTGTTTTATGCCATTCGCTATATATTTAGCCATTGGCATATATTAACATTATAATACGTAAGTTTGGTCTGCTTTCATGGCTCCGATTTTATGTTTGACAAAATGTAAACCATTTTTTTTTTGGTTTACATTTCTACATGCTTACGCTATGCCTGCACAACTTCATGAATCGCTATATACCTTCATTTGCATGCTACACTGCTGCGCATGGGGTAATTAGCATACATGCACCGGGAGCTGCGCAGCTTTGGTGTACGTTGGTAGTGCATGTGGAAACAACTCTTACCTGAATCGCTCGACGGCCATATTCGATGCTAGATCGCTGACGCTACTCCGGCGCATGGTGCAAGCTTCATGAATCCCGGGGCTGGTCTTTTAAAATTGCACATCTTTCAGTAGTTAAGGTCTAACAGCCTACTATATGGATCATTAAGTTATGGCTAGAGTTAAGAACTTACATGCAGTGACCAGCAGAAAGTTAAATAAATAATATCCCTCTTCTTCATCATTATGGTAATAACCCTACTATCAGTCCTCTGTACTTTCAAGGGTTGTTTGTAAGAAAGTGCAAATGTTCTTGGATGAATCCCCAAAAGACAAAGTTTTGCATATGCATTCCCTTGCCAAAGAAGCAATGAGTTAAATATTTGGGTAGGGTGTCAACAACTAAAGTCACCTGCAGATTTTTTAAAAGGTAAGACATTGGGACTTAAAGGTTTTTGGTTGGCTGGATACTGCTATGTCTTCCTATCCTTGTGTCCAAGAATAAAAATACTTACTACTATTTTGTATTTGTTCTGCTAAAGCATTTTGGGTGTTTTTTTTCTTATTGATTGTGGCTGTCAATATTTAAACAAACAGTACAGGGATGAATTTATGAATGTTTATTTTCATAGTTTCATAGATTAGTACTAGCCTAAATGCCTTCATAGACCATTTAGCCAATTACCCCATGGGAGAAGCAAGTCCTGCATGTTGTGTCTGCAAGGTAAACACCATAACCATTATGCCAACCTCCCACCCAAAAGAAGTTACTTTTTAACCTGCTTAAAATGCATCAGTTAAATTATGGCTGCTAACATACCATACCCCCAGAATTACACCATGCAATCCATGATGATCAAATTAGTTTGGGTACAGGGAACAGTTTGATTACCTCAATGGAATTAACTATTCTTCATTAGAGTACATTCTGAATGGGGCATTATACTCAATTATGGGCCAGATAAGTGCCCAGTATAGGGGGGTGGTTATAATGGGTCTATATCAGCATTTTGAAAATTGAATAGTTCGAATCACTAAATATCGAACTGACATCATCGAACCATTCAATTTTCGAATGCTGATACAAAAAAACAAAAAAAACAAGCCCCCCTGCACCCCCCACACCCCCACTACTTAAATATACTAACTCAAAGACTGCATTACATTGAAGTAAATAGAAATCTCTCCTTACGGAGATTTCCATTTACCCGTTCGACATTCTGCACGTTTGGCATTCTCGAGGCGACAATATCGGATTTGATATTGGTAGCATTCGAGATGCTGATGGGAACCCATTATAACTTCTTTTGCTCTCAAGGCGACATCTTTACTAATCAAGTGAGCTATGTGGAAAGCTTTCCTTACAACAGTAGACATGGGGTGTTTGTTATTGATTTGATAGTGACATGGGACATTGTTTGTGCCAAAGGGAATGATGATGCATTTCTTTGCATTCAGTTTGAGACCGTGACTAATACACCAGTTGTTGGTCTGTGTGAGACCCTCCTGGAGTATACTGACATGATTTGGGGATTCAATGATTGCACCTAGTTTGCAGTCATCTGCATACTTGATCAGCCACAACCCTTTAGTTTTGACCTGAACTTCTGAGAAGTATGTACTAAACAGTAGGGGCCCAGGACTGAACCCTGTGGCACCCCACTGGTGACAGGTCTTCTGGTTGATTTGGAGTCACCCACTTTGATAGTGTGTGTCCAGTTTGTGAGCCATTTGGCAACCCGTCTTACAACAGAGGGGTTTACATTCAGTTTGCTAAGTTTATCGGTAATGTTTGAATGCGGGATTATGTTGAAAGCCATGGCCAAGTTGAGGTACATTGTGTGCACAGATTTTCCCTCATCAATGGCCTTGGTCACACTTTCAAAGAAATCTGACAGATTAAAGAGGCAGGATCTGCCCTTCATGAAGCCAAATTGGATAGGATCCAGGGTTTGGAGGTCACCTATGTCTTTATTTATGAGGTCCATAATGCTCTGTTCCATGGCCGTACAGATGAGGCTGGTCAGGGACATGCGTCTGCAATTCCCCAGGTCTGTTACTAGGCCATCTTTGTGGAGGGGAATAACTGTAGCTGTTCTCCATTCCACAGGAACAAAGCCTGTGGTTATACTATGATTGAAAAGGGTACTTAATGGTGATGCTAGTCCATGTTTTAGCCTGTTCAGAAGACAGCCTGAGATGTCATCTGGTCCTGTAGAGGTTCTTTGCCTTAGACAGGGCTTTGAGAACCTGCTCTTCAGATATGTAAGGTGGGGGTGGGGGTTTGTTGTAAATTAGGAGGGCATAATGGAGTGAAATTTTCGCAAAACCTATCCACTAGCAGGTTCACTATCTCTGTGGGGTCGGTGTGTGTGTGATACCGTTGACCACCAGTTCTGCACATGTTTGGGTCCTACCCTTTGGGTTATGTATATAGCTGTAAAAGGCCTTATGGTTATCCTTTGGAGTACTTGCTAGGTTCCTCTCAAAGGAGCTCTTGGAGGATTTGACAAGTTGCCTTATTTGCCTATTAAGGCTGAGGAGGGTGCTTTTCCATTTTTGGGTCCTTGTCTTTGTTTTTTTGGACAGCAACTTTTTGCATTCATTGTAGAGTTTGCTGATGCTGAAGTCCATCATAGCTGGGTGATTTTACTTGGGGCACTGGCTTTGATTCTATCTAGTACAGCCAAGTATATACACTTATGCAAGTGATTGTACAGGGCTTAAGTGTAAGCTTCAGCGTAGTTACTACTTTCAGCTTGGTGTGGGGCTTGGAATGTAGTTATACCTTCACCTAGGAAGGTATAGTTTGCCTTGGTGAAGTTTTTTAGTCTGATTTCACTCTTTTGAGTTCTGGTGTTAGTGTCAGTTTGAAGGTAACTGATTTGTGATCAGTTTTAACTAAACAGAAAATTTATGCTAATGTTTAATTAAAAAAAACAAAAATTCATGCTAATACAAAATCTGTTATTCTATCAACTTTTTACGTTTGTAGGAGCAATATTTAAAAATTGTCCCTATTTTAGGCCCATTATCCCACTTTTATTCATGGCTTTGTCCAGATTTCTTGCTCTAAGAGGTGAAGAGGTATGAGGGCCAATAAGTGGCAGGTTAGACGTTCTGGTGATTGTTTGGTAATGGGAATCCTACCTACATTGCAGATGTATGTATGCCTACGTCTTATAGGATCATAGCACATTGTCAGACTAATGGCCCTAGGGCTCTTACAAGCCTAGCCAAGTTCTAATCTTATTTCCACGATCAGCACCTAATGCCCATGTCCAAGAGGGACACAAGTGCAACCCCCAGGGTGATTTTACAGTTACCAATCCAATCGTTCAGACTGTGTTTGAAGAGGGCCAAGGAGGTGCTCTGTTTGACATGAAGTGGGAGTCTGTTCCAAAGGTGTGGTAACCTCTGGGAGATAAATCTATTTTTCCAGCAGGTTCTATTAATGTCACATACCAGGTTAAGGTCTTTAGAGCTAGTAACCTGTTTACCATTTGCCTTATGGATATGCAGCATTTCCAATAAAGCAGGGTCAGAGATTGCCTTATATGCAAGGCAGAGATCACCTCTGAGTAGTCTTTATGAAACAGAATAAAGTGACAGTGATTTCAGATGAGCCACATAGGACAGATGCTGAAGACATTGACAAGTGAAGAACCTTTATGGTTTCTCCAGTTACTGCAGGTGCTTGGAAAGGTACATACCAAAAGGGGCATTGTACTCAATTATTGGCCTAATGAGCTAAGGGTACAGGGAGGCTTTAGCTTCTTTTTTCCTGGAGGGAATGCCATTACTTATGAGATGAGCAATATAGAATGCTCTTGTTACCACTGTGGAGACATGGTGATTAAAGATAAGATTGCTCTCAACCAAGGTTCCAGGGAAGTAAATAGTGTGGGAAGAAATAGCCAGGGAATTGCTATGGCTAGGCTTGTATAGGCCCTAGGGCCAATAGCCTAGTACCAACCCATGAACCTATGAACCTGTGTACCTAGGTCTCTCACCACTGAGTACATGCTTAGGGTGTTGCTATTGATGTGGTAGTTAGCAGGAACATAGCTCTTACTGAAAGGGGTGATTTTAAGGAATTAAGAAGATAGGGGAAGAAAGATAGTTGTGGGGGATGAAGGGTTAAACGGGATTGTAGGATGATTGGAAGGAAATGTGATAAGTGCAGGGAGGGGCTTGATGGGTTTTATGCAAGTGTAACTAGGTAGGGAATCACATTTTGGCATGAACTTGCTACCCACCATCCCTCCTTGTTTTTTAGAACATTGGTGATTGTGTGATTATTTTATAAATTTGGGTAGGCAGAAAGAGGGGTAGGCTTGTCTCTCTTCTGTTCCCCTTCTGGTGTTGGATGTTCATCTCAATGAGTTGGGAAATGAAGGTGAGCATTTGGATGCTGCTTGATAAGTAAAAGTAAGCGAGCAGAGCTAAGGATGCTGCTTATTTGGCTGGATGTTTAATTCAATAAGTGGGAAATGAAAGTTAGCGATGGGACTCTACTTGATAAGTAAAAGTAAGCGAGCTGAGCTAAGGACACTGCTTATTTGGTTGGATGTTTAATTCAATAAGTTGGAAATGAAAGTTAGCGATGGGACTCTACTTGATAAGTAAAAGTAAGCGAGCAGAGCTAAGGACACTGCTTATTTGGTTGGATGTTTAATTCAATAAGTGGGAAATGAAAGTGAGCGATGGGACTCTACTTGATAAGTAAAATAAGTTAGCAGAGGTAAGGAAGCTGTGATGGGACTCTACTGGATAAGTAAAATAAGTTAGCAGAGGTAAGGACACTGCGATGGGACTCTACTTGATAAGTAAAATAAGTTAGCAGAGGTAAGGGCGCTGCTTATTTGGTCAGGGTGAGCAAGGTCACGATGCCCTAGTTAACAGTAATATGGATGTCTATGCTGTGATTAATAAATTAAAATATTGGTCAATAAAGTTATGTTTATGGAAGTTTAATAAAGGTTGTCAAACAACATTTGGTGCAATGTGTTTATCGAAGGGGACATGGACAAATATGTATATTTACATATACCTTACTAATACTAAACTGCAAGCTCTTCACAGGGCACTGGCTGGGAAATGTCATTATATCTAGCACATGTAATTTATATTTATTTGTTATGAAACTTAAGTGGGATAAACACATTAAGCTTTTACTTTCTCATTTAAACCTCCTCATGTTTTCTTTCTGAAAAGTAAAGAATCACATTGTATCTAGTCAGTAAAGTTACTGTTTTCACACCATCTTACCAGATTATAACAACTGCTTGTCTTCTATTAGTGAAACATAGCAAAGGGGTATTTTTGTCCCCTTCGCAGGGTTTACCATATGCATATATTTTTACACATACAATATTCATACTCTAAAATCCACTCCATTTCTAAAACAGTACTTCTTAATTTTTCAGATTTATTAAAATTCTGCCCTCTGTTCGAAAGTCTGCTTAAAAGTGAATTGTTGTTAATTTCATGAGAATGAGCATCTGGCAAATGGTATCTTAAAAGCTTCAGACCAATGTTACATTAATCTTCCTGTAAGATGTCATTATGAAACCACTTTTGCAGAATATTAATGAGTTTGCTAGCTATGGAAACAGCTATGGACTGTTTAAATCTATTTAACATTACCACTCTGACTTTATAAGCCTTGAGGCTTATCATCTGGCCTTCGGAATAACAAAAATGGATCTAAATGTGTTCTATAGAAATAATTACCTTCCCTTAACCTAATGGAAAATAAAGATAAACCTGTATAATTACCTCCTTGTAAACAGTCAGCTAAAGATTAATGCATTTTAGAATATACAGGCAAACTAATACATTATTGTTCCTATAAAACTTCCAGTTATTAATGGTTATTGTGACTAGCAGTTAGAATGCATCTCTGTCCAGAACACCCTGTGTAATTCTAATTATTTTATGTTACGTTTTTTCAGTTTGCAAGTCCTGGGGGCCAATAACTGATTGAACATTTACATTTCCTCATAGATAACAAGTAGAGTTTATGTGGTAACAGACTATATATATTAGGCAGACAGATAACTAGATAGATGATTGCATCATAAAAGGTAGAAATCTCAAAAGACAGAATGGTAAAACAAAAAAGAGAGCATCTCAAAACACTGAATGATTCATCTGAGTGAATCACAAAATGCTGAATACTTCTCTCCCACTAAAAAGCCCTGTGTCAGCAAACTCCAGCTTACAAAGCTGTAATCAAGTGTTATTTATTTATTTATTTTTTTATTTATTTCGCATTTGTTAACCAGGTTGGTCCAGCTGGGTAAGAATTTACCCTTTTTCAGTGGAGACCCTGGGGGAAAAGCCCCAAACAGATATACAAATACATACAAATAGAGACAAATTAACAATATTAAAGAGCAAAACAATCTTATGGATACAATGGATAAGAAGAACATAATGTACTCAATGGAATAGTACATAGCTATATATACAAAAAGTGTAGTAATAGGTTGTAACAGGAGAAGCAATAATAATAAATCCATCAGGTAAGCAGGAAGGAAGCTAAGGTTGTAGGTAATATAATGAAAAGAATCAAGGTATAATTAGATTAGTGGCTAGAAGAAGAAATGTGTAAGTGCATGGGGCTTCAGAATTGAGGGAAAGTAGAGTGGGAGCAAAAAGAAGAGAGGGGTGACTGCACAAGGGACCGCAGGTCAGAAGAGGGAATGGTGCAAAAGAAGATAGTAGTAGAGGAAGGATGTAGTGATCTAGATGGAGGGTACAGAAAGAAGAGCAGTTGGATAAAGTAAGTTATAGAAAGAGGAAAACAGTCTTATAGATCAGACTTAGTGGTGAAGTGGGTATGTGGAGAGGGAGGGGCTAAGTAGGATGATAACAGGTACATAAAGGGTTGTTATGGAGGTACACTATCAGGTCATGTTTGAAGTTAGGAAGGGAGGTATGACTTGTAATATGGAGTGGAAGACTGATCCAGGTAAGAGAGATGGAGTGTTTATAGAGTATTTTACCTATGTTCTTGTTGGGTTTATAGACTTGTAGTAAGAGTTTATCAGAGCTGTGCAGGGATCAGGGAGGGGTGTACCAGGAGATCAGGTTGGACAGAGATGGACAGTCAGAGTTTGAATTAAGAATTCTGAAAGCTTGGATCAGCTGACATTTGGTCAGAAGGTGTGGGAATTTGAGCCAATGTAGTTTTATGAGAGCGGAGCAGTGATGGGATTTATAGGGGCTGCTGGTGACAAATCTAGCAATTTTGTTATAGGTTTGGTCTAGTTTTGCCAGCAGGTTATTTTGTAGATTGGAAAATAGAGGGGAGCCATAGAAGAAGGTGGGGAGGAGATAGGATTGGGCTAGCAGTAGTTTTGAGTTGGGGGTCAGGAATTTGCTGTTTCTGTATAGCATGCCCAGTTTTTGGTGTGTTTTCTTTATAGAATGAAGTATGTGGAGGTCTAGTTTGAGCTGGTCATCTATGATGACACCTAGGGGTTTAGTGTGCAAGTATGGTGTTATGATAGTGCCATTTAGAGAGGATATGAGAAAGGTGGATTTGTGGTGGGCTAGAGTTTTAGGTAGGAATAGTAAGAGCTTAGTTTTAGAGGGGTTCAGGCTAAGTTGCTTATTGGAGAGCCACTTCTCAATAGAGTGAAATGAAGATTGGGTGATATGGTGGAGGTTATTGATGGAGTCAGAAATGGAGATCAGAGCTGAATCATCTGCATACTGTATGATAGAGGAGAGGCTGCTGGAAGTGTGTAGGTCGTTGGAGATCAGAGTTGAATCATCTGCATACTATATGCTAGAGGAGAGGCTGCTGGAAGTGTGTAGGTCGTTGGAGATCAGAGTTGAATCATCTGCATACTATATGCTAGAGGAGAGGCTGCTGGAAGTGTGTAGGTCATTGGAGATCAGAGCTGCATCATCTGCATACTGTATGATAGAGGAGAGGCTGCCAGAAGTGTGTAGGTCATTGGAGATCAGAGTTGAATCATCTGCATACTGTATGATAGAGGAGAGGTTGCTGGAAGTGTGTAGGTCATTGGAGATCAGGGTTGAATCATCTGCATACTGTATGCTAGAGGAGAGGCTGCTGGAAGTGTGTAGGTCATTGGAGATCAGAGTTGAATCATCTGCATACTGTATGATAGAGGAGAGGTTACTGGAAGTGTGTAGGTCATTGGAGATCAGAGCTGAATCATCTGCATACTGTATGATAGAGGAGAGGTTACTGGAAGTGTGTAGGTCATTGGAGATCAGAGTTGAATCATCTGCATACTGTATGATAGAGGAGAGGTTACTGGAAGTGTGTAGGTCATTGGAGATCAGAGCTGAATCATCTGCATACTGTATGATAGAGGAGAGGTTACTGGAAGTGTGTAGGTCATTGGAGATCAGAGTTGAATCATCTGCATACTGTATGATAGAGGAGAGGTTGCTGGAAGTGTGTAGGTCATTGGAGATCAGAGTTGAATCATCTGCATACTGTATGCTAGAGGAGAGGTTGCTGGATGTGTGTAGGTCATTGGTGAAGAGGTTGAAAAGGAGGGGACCAAGAATTGAACCTTGAGGAACACCGATCTGAACTGGCAGAAAGGGTGAGATGGAATTTTGCCATTTAATTTTGCCATTATCTTGGTAGCAATACTATTATTAGTGGACAGTGTTTTAGTTACTTAATGTACACGGTAAAGGTTATGGATAGCCCCCCCCTCCCACACTCCATCATACTCATGTGTCAAGCCCTAACCATAATTCTAACCATATCATGGTCCCCTAGCCCTAACTCCACACATTAGATTACTAAAAACATTTTCCGAACAGTACCACAACAAAAGACAAAAGGATACACAACACAAAACATGCACATCATTGAATATATCCCCTTACTCTAACACAAACCCTCCAGCGCTTGCATATTCATAACAACTGGTATAACAGTCCAGCATGCCTTCACAACCAGCACTTTTTCATTGAAACATTAATTTTCCTTCACATTCCTGCCTATCTAAACTATATTTAAATTCAGTTATATGTGATTCAAACAAATGAGCTTTTACTCATTTGTGCATTCTCTCTTTTTTTATAGCCACAAAACTTTTCAACTTTTCTATTGAGTTACAACCTATAAATATTGATCACCGAATAATTGAAAAACACAAAAAAACAAACTTAAAGATTTTTATTTTGCAGAGGGCCCAGCCCTTCTGCACTCCTACATCTCTAGCTATGTTTATATAATGACTCTAAATCGCAATACAGTGTCGAAAGGGTAAATTCTCTGATCCCACTGCATTGCTATCTTGCTCAGGAAAAAAACAGTACATGTGATCAGCTGATTCTCGAACAGCTGTACTAGCTTTTTTCATTTTTGACAAGTTGAACTCTTGACCAGTTTTCAGCAACCTATACATATAAAGAAACAAACCCATATGGTGGAACCATAATATCAACAAGCTTTATAATAAAAGGAAAACAATTTTGACCAAAAGTAAGAAGAAGAATTCCGAGAATGTTCAAGCCTTAGTCACTGAAATAAACAAATAAACAGCTCAAGAGCTTAACATAATCCACAAAGCCAAGACTGGAAGGTGAAATAGCTACCCAAGTCAAAGACAATCACAAGGCATTTTTTAGTTATGTCCATGATCTCAAAAGCACACAATGCACTGAGATGATTGTGAACGATGTTACTCACATTGAGGCTGGAGATATAACTAACCTAAACTAATGCCTTTTGGCTTTTCCCAGTTAGGGATCGCCACAGCAGAACTCCGGTCTGCTAATGATTGACAGTGGATTTTTACAGTGCCAGCTCGATGCCCAACCTTCAAAGAAGGCACACCCATTCACGCATGCACCTACCTGCATGTCTTTAAACATCATTCGATGGTGGGGAGCACATGCAGACTCCACAAAGAACGCACTCCAGCCGAGAATTGAACCAGAGGATCTCTTGCTGTGAGGCAACATCGCTAACCACTGCACCACCACGGCCTAGTTAAACCTACTGGTTAATAGATTTAGCTCTAACTTTACCCCACTTTCCCCCCTATTTGTCCCTCAAGATATACTTGAAACTGGCTCACTACCAGCCATCACACAAGACAAAGTCCTAAAAGTGCTATCAAAACCTAAAAATGCTGCATCAATGGATGCATCTTAAATAGCATGAAGCACAGTATAGCCACACCCCTAACAACACGATTCAATCTCAGCCACCCTACAGGTTTGGTACCAAGCAAATGGAGAACAGCTATAGTCATTCTCCTACATAAGGGAGGACCTTCCATAGACCCAGGCAATTACAGACCCATAAGTCTGACCAGCATCATATGCAAAACCATGGAATGACTTATCATGGAATTAATCAATCAGGCCATAGGAAACCTCCAAACAATAGAACCATCTCAGTTTGCATTCATCAAGGGCAGGTCGTGCTTACTCAGCTGGATGGATTTTATTGAGAAGGTCAACAAAGGGGCAGAGAGCTGTTACCAGAATGATCTTGGAGGGAATCTTCAGAAGTACCCTGGATATCAGTAGAAAGGGTAGACAAGCATTCAAGAACATTCCAAGGATAGAAAAGCCATCTATCTTCTAGGCCTTCTTGTCTGGAGTCATGGAGCAGAATCTTGTCAGCTGACTGCATAGGGAGGATGCAAATAACTCTTCTTGAGGAACTCCCCACAGATGGATCAAATCTTGGAAGACCCATGATCTAGTTTCATTTGCCAGGTTCTGCTCTTGCCCTTGTCCTGCTCTGCTTGCCTGTCACAATTTTGCTCTGATATAATGTAGGATGCCTGTAGAGTAAGACCATGCTGTGAAGCTATATCCCAAGTTAACATGGGTAGTCTGCAAAAGTGGTACAGCCTGGTTCCTCCTTGGTCGTTAATGTACCATATGACTGTGGTATTGTTTATTACAACTTGAAGAGGTCCAGTAGACCAAAGATAATTCAGAGAGTTAACTGCCATGATCAGGTAAGCATTTCTTTTGTCTTTATGGGCTTGCATCTGTCCTTGGTGTCCCACAAACCTTGCACTTTTTTCCCTCTTGAAAATGCTCTCCTAGCAAAATCTGAGGTGTCTGTGGTGAGTGACTGCTTTGGAGCAAGACGAGACATGAGGAGACTTGGCTTTAGAGAAATTTGCTGTCTCCACCAAATGATTTCTCTTCTGCCAAACCCCAGGATGGAATTTGAAAAGACAGAGGATGTTGATGCAGGAACCAAAGAGACTTTAAATACCATTGTATCATTCTCATGCAGAGTCTTGCCATGGGAATCATGAGAATTATGGATGCCATGAGACCCCAAAATCCTGAGGTATTCCCTCACAGTGACCAACATCTGAGTGGAAAACTTATAAAGAGATCTAGATATATATTTATTTATTCCTGTGGAGGAAAATCTCTCTGAACTGAGGTGTCTACTTGACAACTCAGGAACACACTCCTGGGTGAAGGTGTCAAAAAAGACTTTTGAATGTTCTCTGGAATACTTTTAAAAATACACTACAAAGTCAAGCAAGTCATCAAAATATGGAAAAATGTGGCTATCTTGTAGCCTGTAATGAGATATAATTGGAGCTAGACTCTTGGTGAACACTGTTGGTGCAGTGGATAGTCCAAAAGGTAAGGCAGAGAACTGATAATGTGATCATGACACGAGGAAACTTAAAATATGCCCAAAGACTGGATGAACAGGGATGTGATAAGTGTCTTTTAAATCTAATGTTACCAGGAAACTTAAATGATGAAGAAAAAGAGATAGGCTGTGAAGTGACATAATTTTGAATGTGGATATTATCACAAACAAGTCTAGGAAAGAAAGATCCAGAACAGGTCTCCAAGCGTCTTAATTCCTTGGCATTAAAAAAAAATCCTTGAATAAAAACCTTTCCCAACCTTGGAAGGCAGAACTGGTTCTATCACTCTCTGAGCTAGCATGATTTGAAGGACAGGGGTGATAGAGCAGTCTGGTCTAGTGATTGAGGGATTACCCACCAAAAAGGTGGGCTTTCCTCCCACTGCTATCTGCAACCTTCATAAATGATCAAAACCAATTTCTCTTAAACTACATGTTGCCAAAAAGAATAGTGGAAATTCAGACATTCTGGAAGGGAAGAGGGACTGTCAGGATGGAAGGTGGGGATAGAGTCCCTTAAATTGTCATTCTGACTTATTGGACCTAGGTTTTGGGGGGCTGAATTGTTTTTGGACCCCCCCCCCTTGCCATTTCTTCTTAAATGTCTTGTCTGCCCATATTTTGATGAGACTGTTTATTTCATTTTTTGTTGAAATTGGATGAAGGTTAGAGAATCCCTTAGAAAATTTGGAAAAGGAGGACATACAAAATCTCATCTGATTCCTTATATCAACTTACCCCTTTTGTCACATTTTTTGATAACCTCTGCAACAAAGGAACCAAAAACTAGATCTCTGTCCAAAGGACAATTTAAGTCTCTTTTTCACATCATCTGGGAGGTTTTTAGAATGAAACCAGGAAAAACCTGCTAAGAACAGTGCCAGTGGCCATAGTCCTGAAGAAGTGTCAACTGAGTGATGCACACACCATAAACAATGAGAAATTACTTGTAAAATGGAAGAAACTAAATTAATTAAATCAGATTTTTCCTCACAAGAAGAAACTGTAGACAAAGTGTAACTCATACATTCACAATTAGTCAGAATAAACTTTATCATATGAGCATGACAATTCAAAATCGTGAAAATCAAAGTTGCAGACACATACACTTTTTATATACTTACCAGTAATCCTCCCATCCTTGTCAGAAAGAGAATGATTGGAATTAACCAAATGTTTAGCAGCAGTAGGGTGCAAAAGCTATAGTTGTTTGGTCAGGTTTGGGGTGAGTGAATAAAATCTTAAGAGACTAAGGAACTTTATAATTTCTATCTGCATTTTCACGGCTGGCAGGCGGGCTATCAGGAAAACTGCAGGCAGTGGCACACACATCTTCCAAAGCTGACAGTACTGGAGGAATGAGTGCAGGTTCTAGAAATTCTTTTTGTAAAAGGTCATTCTGTGGGACTGAAAAACCTCAATGTTTTCCCACTGAAAACATTGGCACATTCTAGAAATAGTCTCAGAAAAAAAGAATCCCTAATTCAGAGAATCAGAAACTGAGCTGTCCTCTGAGTCTGATTTAGAAAACTGAGGAGAAAAATCTGTTTGTCCTTTTGTCTTCCTGCCAGATTCAGACTCTTGAATCGCTTCAGGAAAAAATGTATTCCACTTTCTTTTACCAGAAACCACCTTACAATAATAATTGTTACTGGAAGAAGGACTGACTGTGGGACCAGTAGAAAATGATGCCTTGTTCCTGGAGAAAACAAACCGCAGAAGACAGTAAAAAGCACTTTGTCAGCCCCACAGAATAAAATAAACGCAATTTCTCCACAGAAAATTTGTTTCAAGTACTTTAAACAACTTTTAAACTGACAGGAAAAAAGTGCTATACCATTTAAAAGTATAGTTAGATCTCATAATAGTGTATTAAAACACAAACTCCTAGCTAAAAAAAATAACTTTCCTAAACAGGAAAGTACAATAAATCATTACATTTTTAATGTGGAAGGTTTTTCCCATGGGGAACTTATCTGCCTAGCAATGTCAGGAAAGATCTGAAGGGTGTAACCAAATGGCTAAGGCTTCTGCAGCACTGATCAATATGATGAACATCTAATATATTTATATTATATGGGTAGCACAGTGGTGCAGCAGTTAGCATTGTCACCTCACAGCACGAGTTTCTCCAGAATACCTTCTTTGCAGAATCTGCATGTCCTCCCTGCATTCGCATGGGTTTACTACCACATTTCTACAGACATATGTCTGGAGTGTTTCTCCCCAGGCCTCTGCTGAAAATGGTCTTGGTCCCAGTTGGACTTTCCCAATAAACAAATGTTACATAAATAAATAAATATAAGATGATATTCCATCACTTTGCTGTATCTTATTATTTCATTTTTGAAACAGCCTCTATTAATCCACCAAGCACATTAAATACCAGTACCCAGATATTACTATGGCATTTTCACCCACAGGATGGAGAATTTCTAAACAAGATAAAATTGCAGGATTAAATATTTTCTCATTGCCAATGTGCTGTCACCTTTCCACACATTGAGACATTTCATTCATTTTTACTCTCAGTTTTGGTAGGGTCTACAGCCACCATATTTGTGTTTGTCTGGAAATAGTTGCATTGCCAGCTGTGTTGGTTCTAGTTGCTGCCTATTGACATGGGGCATCATTTTGCCATGACTGCCATATTCCCTCAAGAGAACGTGGTATCCATGGTGCCATATCTCTTAGAATGTTCCTGTAAACATATCTGCTACCACCAAACATCCAATATCACACAGACTAAAGAGGGTGCACATCAGGTCATTGGTTTACAAGAGCATTTGGTGGTAGTCTGATATTGCCAAGAAACTGCTCCTCCAACAAAAGCTCTTTTTTTATTACTACTGGGTGACAGGGTGAGGTCAGTGGATCAATATATCATGAAGCTGAAGGAGAGAATGAAATACTCAGACTAGAATACACTGCTACAAATGACATTACTTACGTATTAAAAAAATCTTTACTGTGGAGGGGCAGGGTTTTAGAGGAAAATACATGCCATGGCTGTGAAACTCAGAGGCCCCAAAGAGATCACCAGCTAATTGCCCAGTTTTCCCACATGCCAGCCCTTTACCAATGATCAATTTTTATTTAATAGTTTAATTTCATGGCTGATCACTATGTTTCTGCAAGAAAGACATGCTTGCAAAACGGCCTGCATTATCAGTTAAGCTAGCTCTATACTAGTTCTTCAAGATCCTTTGACCAGGCTAGTACCTGACATTGTCTAAACCAATACTTTACCCATCAAGACATGTGCAATATAGTGTATTTCTGATAACAGAACTGGTTTATCACATCGCATGTTGTCAATAAAATGACTGAGATAATATCACCAAAGTTAACAGAGTTCTTACAATTAACAATGAATGAATAAATGCAGTTTAACTCCATCTACAGTAAATTTTGGAATATTTCATTGATTAACAAACTATAACAACAATACATACCTATGTTTTTCTGTTACATTTCTTATGGCAAGGCCACATACCACTCTAAATACTTAAAGACGGCAGAGAAAAGATAAAAATATAAAAAATCCGTGGAGATCTGTTATGAGTGATTAACAATAGAGTGGTCTATGAATAAGGAAGTGGAAGATGCAGCTTTATGCCACTCTTGTTCAGCCTTTTGTATAGGAGAAATTAAGGGAACGTGCACGTAAGCATATACATGATATATTAAAAAAAAATATATATATATACACACACACACACACACACACACACACACACACACACACACACACACACACACACACACACACACACACACGTTAAGAACGCCTTGTAGAAACACATTATTAACTGCACTGGTTTCAAAATGTATAATTTTATTATTTCAGAAAGACTAACCCTGAATCCAAGAAGGGGTCTCTTGGAGGAGATAATAGTAGTTAAGGAAGTTTTCTGGCAGCCGTGACCAGAAGCCTGTGGCCCATGTATCGATTAGAATCTCTTGAGTACTATTTGAAAATGAAGGCTGCCAGATTTTGATTTTGAATGCAGTTCACTTTTTATAAATGAATATGTTACTTAGTATTCCCTAGTTTCAATGTATTTTTATCTAATGTATTTTTATTGTTCATTTTACCTTTAAATGCTCTGTGTGGTCTGTTCAGTAGTCATATGATCAAACAGGTCATGTTACATAAAAGTTTAGTAACAGAACAGCTAACATCATGGTTCTGAAGAAGTTAGCACTTTTTGTGAAAGAAGAATGTGCTTAACCATTAAAAATCTTTTTATTGCTGTTGCTGTAGTTGCTGAGTCAAGGGTATGCTGACAAACGAGTCTGAGTTTGATAACCTTGCATTGGTTTTCAACCCACATGAAGTGGCTTTTTGGAGATTACAACAGAATTCATGCAGGTCACATCAGAGTTCTACATATAAAAGAACTTCTCATTCAAGGTCTCTGTCCCTCAACACTGTGAGATCAATGTCTATAGGATCACCTGAATCCAGCAGGTCATGTCATCGCAGCAAGTCACTATCCAGCTCACATGATAGCCCCTACTCGACATCACATGCACCTTCACCTACCCTATCTTTAGGAGACACTGTGTATGATACATTTGACCTTGCCCTTCTGTGACTCATGCTAGACATTTCAGGCACTTAAAATATGGAAAGATGCAAGATTTAAGTTCAAATTCGATTAAAAAAATATATATGTTTGTGTGTGTGTGTGTGTGTGTGTGTGTGTGTGTGTGTGTGTGTGTAGACATTTTATATATATATATATATATATATATATATATATATATATATATATATATATATAAATTGTAGAATACATCTGTGTACAAGGTAACCCAGTATTAAGAGGCTTTGCATCTGCATGTGTTTCATTTCATTAATGTTAATGCTTTCAATAAAAGAAAATAATCTGAAAATAAAGGTGTAGGGCATAACATGCAAACTGTAATGTTTAATATCATTAAGGGCCCACCTAGTTTCAAGTCTTTCAATTGAGTAATGGCAAAGATGACAGTTATACATCTGAAAAAATAAATTACATGAGAATCTTTCATAAACACTAACACTGTTGCCACTTTATCCCCACCATTGCACAAATGATAATTGCTATTTTTGTGGACACAACTTGTTTTGTGTGACATAATAAATTATTATTCTGATGTGCAGTAAATCAGTAGAGGACAGCAAATCATTTCTAAAATGTCATAGGTAAAATTGAAGAAGCATTGCATAATTGAAAGCATGTGATACATTTTCCATTCCGGTGCAAAGTATGAACTCATGGTTCATTAGTTCATAGGTGTGTACTAGGCTAACAGTCAGTGGGGCCTTTAAGCTTAGCTATGCATCCCAAATCACTGACAAATTCTGGTATCCTTGATAAGTGTAGGGCTTAGGAAATGAAAATTGTACTAGCAGGAGCCCGGGAGATAAATCATTTACAGACCTCCTGTGTCCATTAGAGAAGAGGTGCCAAATCAGGGATGAATTTCCTGTTCCCTATCTATTTGTCCAAGTTACACTTGAACTTGGTTAGGGAAAACTCTGTTTTATATGGATGGGGAGCCAATTCCAGAGAAGGGGTAGTGTCTGGTATACATACCTTTCTCTCCAGTACATCTTATTTATATCACAGGTGAGGTTTAAGTCTTTAGAACGAGTAATTCTGGTGCTGTTTATTTTGGGGATATGCAGGACATCCATCAGGGTTGGGTCTGATAATGCCTGGTATGTCAGGCATAGAACTCCTCTCAACAGCTTGTAGAAAACAGAATATAGGGTTAGGAATTTGAGGCGGTTTGCATACGACATGTTACTTACACACTGTATTCTTTTAGTGAGGAACCTCTGTGGGCATTCCGATTTTTTGATATAATTTGTAAAGTGCATACCAAAGGGTGCATTGCACTCCATGATAGGTCTGATGAATGCTATATACAGTCGAACAATGACCTCCATGGACCTAGATGGCATACCTTTGTTTAGCATCCTGAGATATTGTCTGGGCCCATCAATGCAATGTTCTTGGCCTTAGTGAGAAAGCACTTAGAACCTGTTCCCTAGAGACTGTAAAGGAAGCTATATTTGATAGTATTTCCTGAGGAAAGATTGATGGGGAGAAAGAGGTAAAGTTAAAGCTGAATTTGTCTATCAATAGGTTTGCTATATCTTTTGGCTCAGTATAGCTGACCCCATTAACAATGAGCTCTGCACACAACTGTGTATTGCCTTTGAGGTTGTGGACATAGCTAAAGAATGCCTTGTGGTTGTCCTTGGACTGGAGGGCCAAATTTACCTCAGATTTGGCTTTGTAAAACTTTATTTGTCCTCTGAGTTGTTTGTTTGTTTAGTTTGATGAGAGTGCTTTTATCCTGCTGGGTGCTGCACCTCCTAATTTTTGCCATGATTTTCTTCATTCTGTTATGTAGCTTATTTGTGTTGTGATTCCACAGGGAGGCTTGTTTTTTGAGTTAGCTCTGTACTTATTCCTGGTGGATGCAGCCGGGTCTACACAGCTATTAACATGCTTGTATAGGTTTTCTGTGAACAGTGCTGAGTAGTGAGCAGTGTTCTTCTGGTTTGGGAGGGCTTAAAATTTTCCCAGGTTATCAATTAATTGTAGGGAGTTAGCTTTAGAGTAGTTGCTGAACATTCCAAGGCTAGCTGCAGTTAGGGGTTTTATTTTTACTTCAAAAGAGACCATTTTTGTGGTTTGACCTTACCAGAGAGGACACTACACTAGAGGGTCTCCAGTGCTCTCCCATATTAGTGAGGACCAGATCCAGTATATTTGTGTCCTAGTCAGTTTACTGACAGTCTGACCTAGGAAATTTTTGTTTACAAAATTCAGGAGACTGTGCCTGCACGTTTGCTGCCATGTATGATTCCTAGATAATAGTGGAGTAATTAAATTTGCCCATGAATATGGTATTGGGTTGGATAATGAGTGTTTCCGGTAATCTTAAATATGTGTTATGGGTTTCATGAGTCATAGAGGGGGACCTATAACTCACAAGTAAGTGGTATGGGACTTCATGTATGGAGATTTGAACATGGAGATGCTCAAGTGCATGATCCTGTTTGACCAGCCTTGATGTATACCTATTTATTTATTTTAGTTTTTTATTTAGTTCTAAAAACAATAAATAAACAAATCAGTTATAAAACAAACAAATAACTATTTACATAGGTCTACAGCTGATCAATACATCAAAGTTATACATATCAACAACAATTATTATTTTTAAGCAAATCATTAAGTTTAAGCCAAGATTTATATGAATGTGTAACATTAGAAGTTCTCATCTTTATAGTATATGATTCACTACTGCAGACAAGTTTTGCCATGCTAACAAACTCAACACTAGATGGGGTAACTTTACTTTTCCAATTTTTAGTAATTACTTCTCTGGCTATAGCAATAATAGACCAGTGAAGAGGCACTTTTTTTTTCTGTGCCAGTTAAAGGAAACTCTTGGTTTATTAGGATGCAAAAAATTAAGTAGAATATTATTTGTCTTCTTTGTGAATTTTTTGGGTGGAGAAAGTACTAAAGATTGTAAGACAAACAATATTTTAGGGAGAATTGCCATCATAATAAGCATTAGTTGCTCTTCCGTGGTAAAGAAGAATTTGTTACAATTTATGACTAAACTTAAAAAATTGTATCAATAATCTGTTGAAAGATTGTCTTTATCATTTCTTTACTATTAAGCATAATGGTTAAACCAAGGCATTTCATTTAATCGCATTTCCAATTGAGGTTGGAATACTTTTATATGAATTTTTTAATTGTTTTAATTAATAATGTACTTGTTTTATTATGATTAAATCTTAAGTTTGAGTTTTCTTCAAACTCACTCATAGAACTAAGAGAAGCCCAGATGATCAATTTCAACAATGCACCCCAGTACTACCAGGTTATACCGAGACTATCCATGTGCAACTAACTGTGGGTAAAACTACCATCCAATTTATAGCCTGCTACAGACCACCCTCCCAAACACAGGAACCCCTCTTGGCCTTCCTGAGAATACTGGAAAATATGAAGGTCTCAATTTATAAACTCAAATGCTATGGAACAACTTACCTGATCATCACCAACATGACCAAGACCCAATCCTCAGGTTCAGTGCAAACTTCTATCTATCCCAACAGAGCACAGCATCTATGGGACCAGATGGTGTCCATAAGCCTGACTAGCTTGGTCTGCAAAAGCTATGGAAAGGATCATCATGAACCTCATAAATAAAGATATTGGGGACGGGCAGATCCTGCATCTTAAAAATATAAACCCCTATGTCACTAGATGGGTTGCAACTGGGCTCAAGGACAGAACCCCACATGCTTAGAATTGCTAGATGACTGCAAACTGGGGCGCCATCCACTCTCCAGCCGACACAAGCATCCTCCAAAAGGGCCTCATAGAAACAGATAACTGGTGCCAGAGCCATGGCCTGCGCTAAAACAAAAAGTGTATAGTCATCCCCTTTGGCAAAAAAGTGCTCACAAATTACCACATAGGTGGTAATCCATTAAGTACAGAAGAAGTAATTAGGGACCTGGGGACCCAAGTTGATAGCAATCTCTCATTTGACATTTTAACATTTTATATAGCCCACCTAATCATGAAGGGATTCACATCTAGATCAGGGGAGGTCATTTTACTCATCCCTCATCAGGCCCATAATTGAGTACAATGCCCCTTTTGGGATGTGCCTTACCAGACACCAGCAGCAACTGGAAAGACCCCAAAAGTACCTCACCAAGAGGATCAAAGGGCTCAAACAGATGCCATATGCTGCCCGGTTAAAGAAACTCCAGCTCTACTCAGTGGCATACAAAGCCATGTCCAACCCAAAATTAATGGACATGCTGCACCTCAAAATCCCATCGCAGAGCTACCGAGAGACTTGAACCTCAGCACTGAAATAAATAGGACATGCTGGAGGGACAGATTCATAACCCAGAGGCTCCCTTCACTCTGAAATAAAATCCCAGTCCAGGTTAGGCAGAGTCCCAAATTGACTCTCTTCAAGAGGAATCTTGATGAGTGGATGGCTATCACTTCTGTGTCACTGTTAGACAGAGGCACAGTATACTAACCTCAAAAAAAGGCATAGCAAAATTAATTTAAAATGGGTGGTGAATGAACCTATGAACCTATGAACCTATATGTTGTAATGCATTCTCTATATTTCCTGTTAATAAAATATCAGCAAACAGCTGAATCTTTAGTTCACAATCTTCTTTTATTTTTATACCATTAATGTTCTTATTGGATCTAATACGATTAGCAAAGTGTTCTATAGCTAATACAAAAAGAAAAGGTGGTAATGGGCAGCCTTGTTTTCTGCATTTTTGTAATTTAAAGAGATTAGAGGAAAATAACCTATTTTAACATATGTACAAGAGTTATTTTATAACTTAGAAATCAATGCAATTAACTCAGGTGAGAAATTATACCCTTTAAGAGTTTTAAACAGGTATAACCAATTAACTGAGTCAAAAACCTTTAATGAATGCATTCTTATTAAATTATCCTATACTTGTCTATTTAATATAAACCCAGTTTGATCATTGTTAATTAGTTTAGGTAATAAAGATTAATTATGTTAACTAAAATCGACATGAACATCTTATAGTCTATATTTAAAAGGGAAATGGTTCTGTGTGATGAGTAGTTTGTAGGATGCTTATCTTGTTTTAAAATAAGTGATATAAGGGAATATTTGCATTATGGGGGACTTCAGCAATTGTTTTATTTCTCAGTAGACCATATCTAATATTTTAACTGCATCATCCAGTAGCATTTTATATAGCTATGGTATAAGGCCATCTAAGCCTGGTGTCTTATTATTTTTTAACTTTTTTATTTGATTTTTTGTTGGCGTTAAAATGAATGGTCTATCAATTTTTTGTATTTGTTCCCTTAGAAAAGTTTCAACTATATAATCATTATCTAGGTTACTTGCATTATTATTTATATTTTCATAAAATATTTTAAAGCCCTCAAGAATACTTTTAATATCTGTTCTTCTTTCTTTTTTATTATTTATAGGTGTTATAATTTCTTTGATATGATTTAGTTTATTCCTTTTTTATCTAAGAGCAAGTTTATACAAGCTTAAAGGGTTTACTGAATATGCCTGAAGTTTAAGTTTTTCCACTTTATGATTGAGAATTTCAACACATTTTGTATTTAAGTTTGCAAGTTCAGATTTGATAATGTCATTTGGTTTTAGGTTTAACTTTATTGTATCTATTTTGGCCTATAGTGTATTCAATTATTTGTCCCATTCTCTTGTTTTACTAATATACCAGCCTGAAACTCTTCCATTTAAGTAAGCTTTTAGTGAATCCCACAGGACAATATTAGATGCTTCACCATTCATGTTTATTTCTAGGAAGTTTTTGATCTCTTTAACATGCCAATCCTTGAATCCTTTTATTTTAATAATGTACAATGGTAATCTCCTGTAATGTATTAAATTGTCAGTTTTTTAAATAATATTAAAGATTATAGCATTATTGTCCAATAATGGACATGAAACTATTGAAACTTCTCTGATATGTAATAACAGATAGTTTGAGACAAAAAATTTAGCAATATTTTGTGTGTTCCATATGTATAGGAATAATGGGTACATTGCAGTGAATTTGTTTTCCTTAGCTCATATATATCCTTTAAATTCATTAGATTTACAAAATGTGTTAAGTGTTTGGCTGAAGATGTGATTCTAAGCTTCTATTCACAGTGGAATTTTTGTCTAATAAAATACAATTAAAATAACTGCCATTATGACTCCACCTTTCATGTAATAGGCAATAATGTCTAAGTAATTTTTAACATCTTTAGCTCCAACCCCTGGAATCCAATAAGAGTTCACCAATGTGTATAGTTTTTCTGTTGTACTCAGTAATAACAATGCTTAACATACCACTTTGCTGATATATTTACCTTTTACTTTAGGCATTACTGGTGAGTTCTTCTATAAAATGAGGGTGCCTCTTCTTTCAGCTCAAAAGCTAAAACCTGCTGCAACCAAATAATTCTTTAACGAAACTTTATTTGAATCTTTATTAAGTAAATGTGTTTCCTATAGAAATACTATTTAAGCTTTATGTAATTGCAAATATTTGAACAGACTCCCCCTCTTTACTGGAATATTCAATCCATTAATATTAATAGATATGCATTTAAAATCAGACATTCATATAAGAGAGAGAGAAAAAAAGCACATGTATAATGAAATCACATTTATGTACAGATCTTATTATATACTTTATATATAACAATATGAAATCTTCAACTATGGGCAAAACTTTTGAAATGAATAAAAAAAAATACCTAAGGATATAACTCTAAAACATTCTACCATGGAATAACATTGAAAAAGGTGAAAAACTACCTTTCAAACTCTTTATTAGACCTACAACGCTTAGCTCATGCTTCTGATTCATATTATTGTATCTCATATCTATTGTATGCATAATCTTAAAAAAAGCCCATCAGTGAGTTATTATGAATAAGAAAAGTTAAATAGGTGTTCAGAATCTTTATTATACATTGACCAAACTGAATATCCATACAATCATCTTTCCCTGCACCTCACATTATCTCCCTTGCCTACTATAGGGAGGAAGTCAGTTTTTATTTTCATGTTTATTAAGTTATAGGTCAGATGATTTTATATTTTTTCTATTTTATTTACTATGTGTAAAGTTGTTTGTAGGATGATAAGTTCATAAATTAGTACCTGGCTAATTACCCGTGTGGGCCATTTAAAGCTCAGGAAAGTACCCGATGTGAGAATCACACCCTGCACCTTGTGCCTATAAGGTGAACATGAACACCTTCACCATTATACCAACCTTACACCCTTATAGACCTATTTATATTCTTTAACAATATGAATTTTACCTATTCTGATTTTTTTCTATTTCTGTTTGTATAATATGCCTTGTACTATTACTATATTCTTATGTTTATATTTTAGCTATAATCCTAATCTAGAATATCATATAATAGAACATTTATATTTACCCTTATAGATTTGATACTCTTTAATCTAGTACTACTGTTAGAATCAGTCATATGTTTTCCTTAAATGTTATGTCTAATAGAATCTAAACAAACAGCTGAAAAATCTTCCCTTTTAAGATTCATACTTTCCATAATAAATTGTTCTGAGATATTAAGTTTTGTTATGATTAAAAAGAGATAATAACAGAAACACAATCCTAATTTTTTTCTATCAGAAATGTCTTTCTGTAGGTTAGTATATAAACTATCATTTTGGTATACTGCAAGCATTGAGAACTATTTAATAAATGGCAGTGGTTTAGAATGCAATTCATTGCCTTTTGCTTATTTTCTAACTTGTATTCATTGATATCTTGGCATATGATTCAAAATATTATGATTATTTACTTTTAGACAGGCGGAATTAACCTGGACATTTCTTAGAATTTTCAGAATTCCTGCAGCATCATAAAAGTGCCTCACGACTCTAAATAATCTGCTTCAATCTGCTCCTCATAAGAAGGGCTTGCAAAGTAACAGTTTATCTGCTACAATTCACAAAAACATGTTCACAAGTGAATCCAAGCCACCTCTGCATTATACATCAGTCCCACAAACCCTTCCAAACCACTAAAAACAACCAAAACCATTTCAAAGTATATCTACTAAAGGTATTGTATTTAAATAAATAACAGTTAATGAATTAGTAAACACTATTTGTACTAGATGTTTAATATAATGCAGACTCATTTTTTAAAGGAGACATAGCATATAAACTTGTATTAAAAGAAGGACAGTTATGTTTGATCCAGGTTTAACTTGTAAAAGTGTAAATGTAACATTCCAAAAATAGCTTTTATACATGCAAGAAACTATATTTTTTATACTTTGTTTATAACACAGCATAACTTTTCTGTGTGCTATTACATGTCAAGTATACTATTAGTAGCAAGCCATCAGCACTAGTGTACAGCTGCTTCCATTAGTGTGTAGGTGATTTTTAATTGCTGTGTACCTGGAACGGACTTGTTAGATCTAAACTGTATGATAGCATTTTCCCACGGTGTGCACACCAGCTGGCCCTTCCTGCCATACTTTTTAAACCTGACTCCCTCCCACCTACTTAACCAAGCAACTGCTTTTCCTTGGAAACACCACTAGGTGGTGGTGTAGGCTCATATTATCCTACCTATTTCCCCATATTTCACCCAAACAGCTTTCGAGCTTTGTAAAGTTAGTCCTTGGTTTCCTGCATTTTATTCAAACCTCCATTAATGACTGTTTTATCCCTTTTATAAGCTCCTGATTGCTGCCACTCATCTAGCTGAAACTCATCTGCTATCCCAGTAGCTCAGAGCGAAAGTGAGCTACTGTGTCACTGATTGGTTCTGGAGGCTATGCCTTTCCCCTTCTTAGTTCTACCTGCTCCATTTGCCCTGTGGGCTCACTCTGCTCCCCTATCCTGCCCCCAAATTCCACCCACCCCACTACTCCTTTTATTCTTACCTGTTGTCTCCTCTCCTTCCGTCTCAGCCAATCGAATTACAACCCCTCCCCACCCCCTATTAACTAACCCCTCAACCTACCCCATAACTTCCTGTTCTTAAAACTATACCCCTTCCTCTCTCACTCTCAAAAACCCTGCTATTTCCTGCATACTTAACTTATGCCAATCAACTATGGTTTCACCTCTGTCACAAACCCATCTCATCCCCTGTTTAAGCTTAATTGTTCCTAATTCCTCTATTCCATGCTACCTCATATTCTTTCTGCAAACTTCCATCCTCTTTCCTATCCCCCCTCCACTCCTCTTCCCTATCTCCACCCTATCAGATCTCACTTTCACAACATATCCTCCTCTCTAGTTCAACCAAACCCACTCCACTACTTCAAACTAAAACTTATATCCTCTTCACTTAAGTATCTCTCACCCAAATCATTATCGTACCTCCCACAATCCACTAGGTGCAAATCAAAGGTACTTTTCCCTTCCTTTGACTGCCTTTCCCTAGCAGGAGATATTCACACCATCCCTGGACCTAACACTAGTACCAATCCCACTCCCCCTATCACAACCAATATTACTAACCAAAACTACCTCAAACTACTTACCATAAATGCCCAGTGTTTAAAAAACAAAACAGCCCTCTTCCATGCTTGGCTATACCATACCCTACCAGACATAGTAGCAGTCTCTGAGACATGGCTAAAGACCCATATTACAGACTCTGAAATCCTATCCCCTAGCTTTCAGGCTCTCAGATGTGACTGCCTAAATAAAAAAGGAGGTGGAGTAGCCTTAATTTACTCAAGCCTTCTCTCCCATCACTCCTTACCAAAGCCCCATTCCTCAATTCAACAATGCAGAACTAGTCATAGGGATACTCAAAATGAATAACTATAAAAGCATTTGTCTTATGGCCCTATATATCCCCCCTGGTAACAACACTACCACCCTCAAAGAAATTCTTCTATGGGCCTCAACTAATATTAAGTTCGAGACATATATATTAGGTGATGTGAACATCGACTGGAACAAAATCAATAGTATCAATCCGTCCATATCTGTCAATCTATCTAATTTCAGCCATCTAACTAATAGCATTACCAGACCCAATAAAAACAACCCCCCCAGGTTCCACTCTGGACTGGATCCTAGCCTCCCACCCAAATAAGATTTTACACTCAGGTACCCTACCAGACACCATGAGTGACCACTACCCTGCCTTTATCCATCGAGCAACCCACTCTTCCCCTCATCCACACTGATATATTCATACTCGTAACCTCACAAATGTTAACCCTGCAAGTTTCTCCAACACCCTCAAACTAACAAACTGGGACAAACTAAAAACTCTTCCCCTAGATAATGCTGTGGACTTCTTCATTACAACCTTCTTAGATATCCTAAACTCCCAAGCCCCACCAAGAACTAAATGAATAAAATCCAACCCCACCCCCTGGCTATCTAAAGATATTAAAAAACGTATGCAACAAGCAGACAAGACCTGTAAACTATATCACCAAAATAAACACCCTGAAACCCTTCTTAAATATAAGCAACTCCGCAACCTAGCCAAAAAACATATCATAAGAGATAAAAGCTCTTACTACACTAAACTCCAGACCAACCATTCCAAAAACCCTAAACAATTCTGGACCTCCATCAACTCTCTACTGCATCCAGGAACCAAAAGCAACCCTTGTCCTGACACCAGTAAAACTGACACTGAATTGGCCACCCTATTCAACTCCTTCTTTACCAACTCTATAGCTGAACTCACCAAGACCTTCCACAATCACAACTCCTCCACTCTCCTCAAACCCACTTCCCCCACCCCTTCCCAACCTTCAATTCCTAACACCCCCCTACATTTCATTTAAAACCCATCTCCATATCATACACAAAAAACTTCTCTCTAAACGTAAGCCATGCTCCACCACCCCTGACAACATTCCCTCTCTCTTTCTAAAACTTGCAGCAGATGGCATTGCCATCCCCATCAGCATTCTCATCAATAGAGCCATACAGGAATCTTATGTTCCCAAATTGTGGCATGCAGCCTTTATCTTACCCCTCCATAAAGGAGGCAAAAATAATACCATCTCAAACTTCTGCCTAATAGCCATTCTCTCCCCAGTCTCAAAAATATTTGAGAAATGCATCCACCTCCAGCTCATGCCTTACCTTACCGATAATCACCTCCTCACCCTGACACAACACGGTTTTTGTCCTGGACATAGTACAATAACTGCTCTTCTCTCTTTCTTAGACTTAGGAAACCATGCCCGTGAATCTGGAGAAATTGTATCCACAGTCCTTCTAGATCTTTCCAAAGCATTCAACACTGTTTCCCATACCCACCTTCTGAATCATCTTTCTAACCATAATCTCTCTCAAAACACCCTAATCTGGTTTAACAGCTACCTCTCTAATAGACCCCAAGCCATGAAATGGAAAACTGGCAACTCAACCTTCCTACCCACCCCTACCGGAGTACCCCAGGGATCTATACTTGGCCCTATGCTCTTCAATGTATTTAGTAATGATTTCCATGCTGCCATTAGTATGCCCTGCTCTTAATCTCCCCGAACTCCAAGCAAAAACTCAATTGGCCTTTTCAACTACTGAAAACTGGATGCTTCAAAACCATCTCTCCCTAAATGCTAAATGAAAAATCCTACTTTTCTCTCCCTCAAAAACCCTCCACCTTGACAAACATTCTTTCAGTATCATCAGCCATACCAACTCCTCCATAGAAATTGTCTCTTCTGCTAAACTTCTTGGCGTTACTATAGATGAACATCTGAAATGTGATACACATATTCACCTTAACATTAAAAAAACACATCAGAAACTTGGCATGCTATATAGACACTCCCATTTTTTCTCTCCATCTACCAGACAAACTCACCACTACCTACTTACTACCATCACTAATCTATGATCCACCCCTACTAACCAACCTATCTTCCTCCATATCTTCAAAACTAGAAACATGTTACAACAAAATCTCTAAATTTGCAACCAAATCTAACTCCTCCTCCCACCACTGTACTTCTCTCCACCTGCTAAAGTGGCTAGAACTTCCCAACCACCTTGACTACCTCCAACTCACTACTACCCACAAATTAATTTTCAAACCAACTTCATGCCCTGCTCTAACAAATATCTTACCATTTTACACCCCTCACAGAGCCCTAAGTTCTGCCCACCAAAATCTCCTTTCTGTATACAAACCAAAACGTCCTGTTGGTCAGCTTCTCCTATACTCTTCCTTAGCCAAAAAATGGAACTCTCTCCCATCCTCTCTATGACTCTCTGAAAACTATGAATAATTTAAAACCCAGCTTCATTACTACCTCTCCCATAATTAGAAATATAATTGTACTCTACCTACTTAAACTGCTAAGACTCTTCTACGTGTACTTCCACATGTACCTTCTCTACATATTCCTCTACTCCAGGCTGTTCTCCTAAACAGCTGCCTCACTCTGAATCTAATGGTCTCCAAATAACTGCCTCCCTCTGAATCTAATGTAATCTTCTTCTTCTTCTTTCGTCTGCTCCCATCAGGGGTCGCCACAGCAGATCAACTGTTTCCATTTCTTCCTGTCCTCTGCATCTTGCTCTGTCACACCAACCACCTGAATGTCGTCTCTCACCACATCCATAAACCTTATCTTAGGCCTTCCTCTTTTCCTGTTACCTGGCAGCTTCATCCTTAGCATATTTTCCCAATATACTCTGCATCCCTCCAGCACATGTCCAAACCAACGTAATCTTGCCTCTCTGGCTTTGTCTCCAAACCTTCCAACCTGGGCTGACCCTCTAATATACTTATTCCTAATCCTGTCCATCCTCGTCACACCCAGTGCAAATCTACATCTTTAACTCTGCCACGTCAAGCTCTGACTCCTGCATTTTTGTCAATGCCACTGTCTCCAACCCACATAACATAGCTGATCTCACTAGCCTCTTGTAGACCTTCCCTTTCACTTTACTGGTACTCGTCTGTCACAAATCACTCCTGACACACTTCTCAACCCACTCCATCCTGCCTGTACTCTCTTCTTCACCTCTCTTCCACAAGCACCATTACTCTGAACTGTTGATCCTAAGTATTTAAACTCATCCACCTTCGCCACCTCTACTCTCTGCATCCTCACCATTCCTCTATCCTCCCTCTCATTCACACACATATATTGTGTCTTAGTCCTGCTAACCTTCATTCCTCTTCTCTCTAGAGCATATCTCCACCTCTTCAGGGTCTCCTCCACCTGTTCCCTACTCTCACTACAGATCACAATGTCATCTGCAAACATCATAGTCCACAGGAACTCCTGTCTGATCTTGTCTGTCATCCTGTCCATCACCATTATAAATAAGAAAGGGCTCAGAGCTGAACCTTGATGTAATCCCACCTCCAACTTAAACGCATCCGTCACTCCCACTGCAGACCTCACTGCTGTCACACTACCCTCGTACATATCCTGTACGACTCTTACATACTTCTCTGACACTCCCGACTTCCTCATACAATACCACAACTCCTCTCTAGGCACCCTGTCATATGCTTTCTCCAAATCCACAAAGGCACAATGCAACTCCTTCTGACATTCTCTGTACTTCTCCATCAACACTCTCAAAGCAAACATTGCATCTGTAGTGCTCTTTCCTAACATGAAACCATACTGCTGATCACTAATCATCACCTCCCTTCTTAACCTAGCTTCCACTACTCTTTCCCATAACTTTATGCTATGACTGATCAGTTCAATCCCTCTGTAGTTACTACAGCTCTACACATTACCCTTATTCTTAAAAATCGGTACCAAAACACTTTTTCTCCATTCCTCTGGCATCCTCTCACTTTCCAAGATTTCATTAAACAATCTAGTTAAAAACTCCACTGCCATTTCACCTAAACACCTCCTTGCTTCCACAGGTATGTCATCTGGACCAACAGCCTTTCCGTTCTTCATCCTCTTCATAGCTATCTTTACTTCCTCCTTGCTAATCCATTGCACTTCATGATTCCCTATCTGCACTTCATCCAACCTTCTCTCCCTCTCATTCTCTTCATTCATCAGCCTCTCAAAGTACTCTTTCCATCTGCTCAACACACTCTCCTCGCTTGTGAGTATGTTTCCCTCATTATCTTTTATCACCCTTACCTGCTGCACATCTTTACTAGCTCGGTCCCTCTGTCTAGCCAATCGGTACAGGTCCTTTTCTCCCTCCTTAGTGTCCAACCTTTTATACAACTCTTCATACGCCTTATCCTTAGCCTTTGCCACGTCTCTCTTTGCCATGCACCTCATCTCCTTATACTCTTGTCTACTTTCTTCATCTCTCTGACAATCCCACTTCTTTTTCGCCAACCTCTTTCTTTGTATACTCTCCTGTACTTCTTCATTCCACCACCAGGTCTCCTTGTCCTCTGAATCTAATGTAATATTACATTAATAATATTACATTAATACCTTAAATATATATATTTAAGGTATTAATATTACATTAATACCTTAAATATATATATTGTAAATACTGTAATTAGTCTTCGATCTCCTCCCCCCCAACTGGGAATGATATTCTTTACTAACTACATATAATAGCTGATGCTGTTTAACTATGACAAACATATCTACCATGTTTGAACTCCACTTTTACTACTGTTTATCTACCTCTCTCCGAATACTCCAGAAACTCTAATGTACGCTCAACTAATAGTGTACTTTCCACCTTTATTTCTCCAAATTCTTCTTAACTTATATTACTACAATATTTTTACTATACCTTTATTTCTCCCAATTCTTCTAAACTTATTTTTACTACAAGCCTTCACATATTAGTTTACAACTATTTACAGTTTATCTACAATTGTGAACTCTTATAACTATGTAAACATTATATTTTGCCTCTACCAACTTAAATGTTGTACAATTGCTTCTCTAATCAACTATGTAAATATGTTCAGAATTTTCTTCTATTTTGCATTTGTACTTTATCACATTACTTTGTATAATTTTACTTTTGTTTACTAGTATGTAATATGGAACTTTTCTTCCCTGGCCTCCACTGAAAACGGGCTCCCTGAGCCCAGTGGACCTCCGCAGTAATCAAACTGGAAATAAATAAATAATGTAATAACTGACAGTGATTTAGAATGCAATTCACTGTCTTTTGCATATTATTTAACTTGTATTCTTTGGCATCTTAGCATATGATTCAAAATATTATGATTATTTACTTTGTTCTACAGGAAGAAGTAAGCGGGTCAGTTCTTAGAATTTTCAGAACTTCCACAGCATCACAAAATTATTCATAATGCTAAGTTGTTTCAAGCTGGTTTTCATGATAAGTTAGGCTTGAAAATGAACAGTCCATCAGTTACAATGCATATAAAAACACTCACAAGTGAATCCAAGCCACCTCTACATTACACATCAATCCCTCAAGCCCCTCCAAACCACTAAAAAAAACCCCAAAAAAACATCTCAAAGTATCCCAACCTCTAAAAAGCCATTGCAGTCAAAGAAATAACATTTAATAATTTGGCAAGCAGTATTTATATGAGATGTTTAATATAAAGCAGACTGTCATTTTTAAAGGAGGCATAGCATATAAATGTGCATTAAAAGAATGACAGTTATGTATGATCCAGGTTTAAGATGTAAAAGTGTGAATGTTACTCTATTATTTGATACCATTCCAATAATAACTTTTATTTATGTAAAAAGCTATATTTTTTATATTTTGTTTATAACATAACATGTCTTTCTTGGGTACTAGTGCACGTCATGGATACTGGACCATTTTAAGAACCCAGAATGTTACTTAACATGACTATTTAATGTCATTTGTTGCATCTTGTATTATATTTAATAGTATTTTGCAAACTATGCCAAGCTATCAGAAAGTGTGCCACCTAACATAACATTCATCATGATAATGACTCACTTTTAATAAAATGAATTGTTTAAGCTTTTAAACTTTAAATGAAAATAAGTGGCTTTAATTTCATATATAGCTAAAAGAATCAAACTCTAACATTAAGAAAGAGAACTAATAACCATTTGAAGTAGGGAAACAAAAATAAATGATTTACCTTGTAAAAAGTAATATTTAGCACCTGTTTGTAAGTATTCAAGTATTTCTTTAAATTAATAAGAATTCATAAGCGTGAAATATATTGATTTTCATTTGTTCTTCAGTGTTTTACTGTTTTTGTCTCTTATTGACAACCATCTCTTGTATTTCTCTTCAAAGAAGTTGAGATTCCAGTCCATTTCTTCTGTTTTTTTTTTCTAGGATTTTATTTTTTTCTGTATAAAGTCCATTGCATCTTTCCAAGTTGTTAAAAATCTTCTTTCCTTCTGGAAGGTGAAACCTTATTTTTGCTGGAAGCAAAATTTGTGCTTTAATATGTTTTTCTCTAAGCTTTTAACAAGTAGCATACATGCTTTTCTCTTGACATCACTAATGTTGAATAGTCATTGTCAGATCTTGTAGTATTTTCTTTAATTTTACCTGGATAATTAGTCCATGCAGCTTTTAAGGCTAAGTCCTCATCTTGACTTGAGAAAAATCTTACAATCACTGTCCTTGGTGAAGGTAAGTTTTGTTTAAAGATGAGTTGGAAAGCTATCTATGCACCCTTTCTATGACAGAGGAAAAAGCTTCAGGCAGGTTCACAGCTCTAGGCAACCAGGTATTAAGAAATTGAATCATACTGTCTCCCTCTTCTTTTTCAGGAATCATGTAAATCCTGATGTTATTCCTTCTAGATCTGTTCTCTAAGTCTTCTATTTTGTGCTGGAATAAGTTGTTTTGTTTCATTTCCAGTGTTATTCTCATTTTCCAGTAATCTTCCATCAAAATCCTGCATTGACTTGTATACTCGAGATTAGTGTTGATTGTTGTTTAAGAGATTCAGTCAACACTTCAAGTTGTTTTTTTTACATATCACTTTAAAATTGTCTATTTTGCTTTGTAATTTAGATATCTTCACAGATAACTCATTCATGTTACTTAGTATAGTCCGTAAGTCTTTTTTCATTGTTCTGTCCTGTGCACTGGGCTTGGAATGGCTCATTCCAAGACGATTAGTTCTTATAGTTTTGTTGACAGGAAAAAGCAATTAAAAGAGTTTTGAACTTGTTATTTTTGTAGTAAATCTTTCAGCAGATGTTCAAGTACAAATCCATCAAATTTTGAAATGTTCCATTTGAGTTATTTAGTAAAAATCCTGTCAGAGATGTTAAAATGAAACAGAGATAAAAAGCAGTGCTGTTAATGCTCGCCATCTTGGCCACAACTCATGTATATTTATTTTTGTTGTAAATCAAAGCACTTCCACCTTTAGTGCCTCTCTGCATAGTAGCTGGTCTAAATGTGAGGAAGGCATTTTAACCTTGCACTTCCAATGTAGTCTCTGCAGCTTTAAGCCTTATTTCAGTGTCTGCACAGACATCAGTATTTTCTAGGGTGAGGAGAGCTTGTAGGGAGTGGAGTTTCTTTCTTATACTCCTAGCATTGAGCTGTAGCACCTTTATATTTTGTTGGTTTTAATTTGCTATGTTGGAATTATTTTCAGTTTGGCAATTCCAAAAAAGGCATTATGCTCAGTACAATGTTTTAGCTAATATTCAAAAACCTAGGGGGATAGGTGCATACCATACATGGTCTATTGACCATCTCCTTCCATGCTGAGAAATATTGTATCCTGTTAGAATGACACAGAAACTATGCTAATTATTAAAGTCAGTCACTTTCTGTTCAAATTGTGGCATAATCCTGGAGAAGGTAAAATGCAGCTCAGTGCTAGGCTCATACCAGCGTGGGACATATGTTCTTAGAGTTCTATGGTGTCTCTCTTTATATAGTCTAGGGAGGTACATCTCAGGCCATTTACACCCAAAAGGTATGACTGAGTCAAACTGGTTCTTGTGATCCAGTGACCTTAGTGCATGTGTAATGTGATGGATTCTGGCTCCTGATAACGAACCGTGACTTTCTCCTTAATCAGCCTGGTGAGAGGGACATCAGTGTGTCTTACAATGGAGTCTCCAATGACCAGAATGTTGGATTGTGTGGTGACTTGCCTTATGGGCTTAGAAGTAGAGCTGCATGAGATATGGCTGTATGTGTTGATGTGGATATTGTTTTGAGTGCATTTGGGGCTGCTGAGGGCATTTGTTATGTGTAATTCATCTACGAGATCTTTGGGACTTAAGAAGGTTACATTTAACTGTCTTGGCATATGTGTTTCTGTGTGTCTGCTTTGTATCTATCATATCTGCTGGGCATTGTCTCTACTTGTACAAGGTTGCTAAGGCCTGGAACTTCTTTCCTGTAGCCATCAAGTCAATAATCTCCCTCCCATCTTTCAAAACCACTCTGAAAGACTTCCTAGCTAAAATCTAGCTCTGTTCTTGATTAAAACCAGGATATATCCCTGAATATGAACATTTTCATTCCTTATACCTCCTTACTCTCCCTTCTTAGCTTACTTCCTCACTTCTATCAACTTTTCAGTCCTGACTTTCTCTCTAAATATACCTTAAGTCTGTTTTTCCCTAACTTTATATTGAGTTCCTATTTGTATTAGGGTAACTTACCTTTAATTTCTCTATAAACTGCCTAAACTTTCTCTAAATATTAAATTATTGTCATATAACGTTCCGATTCTTAACCAATGTTTTTATATTATGTCTAATTTGTTACAATTATTTAAACTGCAGATGTTTTTTGTGTTATTTTTGAAGATTGCAAATTATTGCTCTTAAATTTTTTTAATAATTTGGAGCTTTTCCCTCTGGACCTCAACTGAAAATGGGATTCTACCCAGTTGGAATTTCCTAGTAATTAAATGTCAATAAATAAATAAATACTGAATGTGATAGACGATGGTAAATGAAAGTTTAGAGAAAATGCATATAATTTTGTAATGTCCAATCACTCTGCTATTGAAATAACACTTTTTTTTAATAAACTACAATTTCATCAGATTTAGTATGTGCATACTTAACTGTCTCTAAGCAAAATATATTCCGCAAAATAGTAAAAAGTTAAGTATTCTTTACATGATGCCACTTGAAATCACTAAACAGGTTTCAGTGAACAGTCAGGAATAACTTTTATGTACAGTAATATAATTAAACGTACCTTAAAATGTACATTATTTACAGATAAGGGGGAAAGTCTGACAAACAGTGACAGTAGAACATGCACCACACAGCATATTCCACGCATAAAGTTGCATACATCAGTTATTCTCTGTGTTTTTTACTAGAAAGGAAATACTAACCTGAATGTCATGGTCCATAATTATGGACTAGACAAAGCCTCTTTACCTGCGCAGCCAGATACTCTGCACAGGCCTGCTGCATGGGGTCCCTTACTGCTGCTGCTGGCTGACCACTGGCCATCGTTAACTGTAGTACGACCTGTACTGGGAGTTTGCAGTAACATCCTGGGTCACTTTCCCACCAGACCACCACAGGATCTCGTTATGCAGAATACAACATATAGTAAACATACTGCATGCAACAGCTGTCTCATACTGATGGGCACCCCCAGATTTTATCTGGAAATCTGAAATTGGCTTTTAATATGCCAAAACCTCTCTGACTGACAATATGAATCTGGTACAGGGCTGTATTAAAATTATCTTCAGTAACTCCCATTGGATTTCTTACAAGGAGTCATAAACCATGGCTCCAGTGGGTATCTTGCTTCACTTGAAAAACAGAAGCAGAAAAAAAAGGGTGGAAGACAAAACAAAAACAAAAAAAAAGTGGTTTAGTAATAAGTAATACGTTTTACTAAGGATAACTAATTATCTATACTCAAGATGTTACAACAACCCTTTCCCAGCACAAAAAACACCTGTTTGGACTTACAGCAAAGGATTTTCAGGCTTCAACATATCATCTGCATTTTCAGTTAACCAAGCCAGGCCCATTGCCCAACTGTACAATTTTCTCTTTCCATCTTCATGTTTATTAAGCCATTGTTAATAGGTATGATGAGTTAATGATAAGTTAACAGGATGAAGTGTCCTTTTAACAAATAATATTTCAATTAATAGAAGGTCCACAACCCCCCCCCCCCCCCACATTGGCAGAATGTCTTTTCTGTGCATTCCTTAATATTAGACACAGGCTACTACTTACCTTGAATATTATGAGGCAATGAAATGATGTTCAGGTTCTTAACTTTATCACAGAATTTAATGCTTCCTTTGGAGTGGGTTTGGGAACTAACTGCTCCATTGTCTGTAACTCTTGTATCACTCCTAGCTTGAGCATCTTTTGAACTTCTCCTACTGATTTTGTCACTCTGGACTCTGTAAGGTTTCAGTCTAACCTTCACTCCCGGTGTTGTCTGTATGCCATGTTATATTAAATGAGTTCACTCAGGCATATTTGAGGACACTTAAAAACTGCTTTATTTCCTACATGTATAGTTTAAGGATTTTTCTAACTGGACGTCAGGTAGAGATTCACTGATCAATCTATATGTACACGAGACCAGCTTAGAAACATCCAAATCTAACATATTCATAAACCAATATTTGGTATATATTAAACAGGAAGATACTCAAAAGTTTCAGATTGTAACTTAGTTGTATTTTTGGTGTTTTGTGGTTACACAGCTTTAGATTTTTTGGATTAAAAGGTATATAGTTCCTGAAATGTATGTTACACTTAATTACACTAAATGGCAGACTAAATATTTTTTTTCTGAGCAAAATATCTTCAGATTTTCCCTTACTAATGCATTTTGGTTAGTACGGATTCATCTTTAACAGAGAAACTAGAGATAATACAAATAATTGCAGTATGTGTCCTTTAGACGGATTAGAAACAACACTAATTAGTTCTCTTGTTTCTTTCCTATTATCAGGTATTCATTATGTCCACTATTGATTACAAGTTGTTCCTGTAGAAGCATTTTGGATTAAAGATGAAAGATCTCAAACATTTCAAACTGGTGACTTAGTGTATATCTTAGTGATAGAATTTATATCATCATTCCTCAACAATGGATTATCCTACAACCTTTGATTTTTTTCTATTAATAGATCTGGAGACAGAAATGGAAAGCACCTGCAATTTACATAACTAGCTAGCCTTTTGTCTAAATTTAGTCTGACAAATGTTGGTCCAGTGGTGCATTTGCTAGGTTCACTGGTGATCTGTGATTAGGCAGTGACCGGGGAAATCAAAGGGTCAACCTGTGGTGTAAGTTTAAGCTGGTGACAACCAGCTTGCCTTCGCCTTCTTTTGTCAGAAGACTGGAACTGATCACAGTTGCTCTGTTCTGTGTTGAAGGTCAGGAAGTGGTATAGTATATCTGAGGCTGTGAACTGAGAAGATGTGCACTTTGTGCACTGAAGCTTGCACTCGTGCACATTGTATGTCACTGCATGTAGAACATATTAAAATAGTAAAATAGACATCAGAAAAAAGCCCTGTGGATGACATGGATGACATTACACTCTGCTTTCTGCTAGATAAAAAAAAGCATTGGGACATGACTACTGGTCAGCCCTCACACAGATCATAAGATAGATGGCCATGGGCAGTGATATCCCACAACTGAGGAGGGGCACCAACAGGCATCATATTATCAAAGCCACCAAAAGAAACCCATTTCCTTAAAAAAAAAAAGAAAAGATGTAGTATGCCACCTCAAATTTAAGATCCCTTTATTCACTATGATAAGGTGTTCTCTCTGTCACGAGATCAGTGTGTTTTTTTTCTTCTAGCTTTCCTATATCAAATGGTAGTCCACAATGTTTCCTCCTTTTTTTCCATGTCGCTTCCCTCATTGATCCAAAAGCTTTGGCAAGCATCTTTTAGTCTATGCAGAGGGACTATTTTTGCTTCTCCCTTAACCTACTGCTTTTGCAATCTTTTAAGTGGAATTTCAGGACATAATGTCAGTTCCCTCAGATTGCAAATATCAGTGAAGACTGTCCATCTTCTCTTATCTAAATTTAAAGAATTCACCCTCAATAATCTCAGTTATTCTCTACAAGCCAAGATATAGTACATCACACAGTGAAACCATACTTTCCAGGATTAACACAATATTATTTGCCTGGTGCCAATTAATTCTTCTGCCAAAGTGAAACCTTTGTGCCATCACGAGGATCATGCTTCCAAATATGATGCTCCCTTTAATGAATATTGCCCTCATCCACAAAAAGGAAACTGTTTGATGCCCACTAAATTCAAAAAGAATCCTAATCTCCAGTTAATGCTACATGGGGTTGTGTTACAATGAAGGGTAAAGGAAGTATTCAACATAAAGGAGAACTTTAGTTTTCTAATCTGCTATCTATTGTAAGGCACACGTCATCTCCATAGTTCTTCTGATCTGTGATTTGTCTTTCATTGTTGAGTATAACAATTTAGAATTTACTCTGAGGCAGATTCATTCTAATTACTGGTTACCCTGTATTGTTTCCCATGTTCCCAACTTCACTTTCTTACATCAGCATAAAGCGGCTTCTTCCCTTGGTAAAAATATAAATTTCCAGGCCTTGTACACTCTTTTTGTTACTATCTGGCAAACTTCAGATATCTGTATATGTCAACAAAAGTAGATTCAAGTTTTAGTTTCATTTGGCGATAGATACACCAATCCCTTCATTTCTCTTAAAAAATGTCTTTGTTAAAAAAAGTATCTTTTTACCTAAAAATGGTGTGTAATCACTTTTCAGAAAACATTCTTCCCTCTCTCATGGTATTCCTTGATAGAACTATTTCAACCTCTTTGTCCTTTTTATTGTACCAATATATTATCTTTGTTATATATGATGACAGCTTACATGTTAAGAGGGGATTCACGTTTTGAGCTGCTGAAAGAGTTTTGGGATAAAATCAGCTAGCTAAATGATTACCAATTTTTCTGGTCTAGAAGAAAGTAGCAATAACTAGCAGTCCTTATACCTCCTCCAGATAAGAAACTGACCAAAGAATAATACATTCATTGTTTCATACTCAGGCTGCCTACTGAAATGTAGACAGAAAATGTATAAGTCATGTGGTGCACATCATGAATGAATTACACAAAGGAATTCTACAAGCAGGAGGCAATGGGGTCAATACCTCATATAATGAAGGCATTTGCTGATGTGGAAGATCCCATTTACAGGAGCTCATCTCAACACTGGGACATGGCAGTGTATGCTAGCAGATCTGCCTGCACTGTACAGGAATCCACTGGAGCAGGATCTTGCAAGACGCACTGTGTCATCCTGATCCACAGGTTTAGTGGAGTTTGTAAATCACACAGTGCTTTTTTGCAGCTTTCTTGTAAGACAACATTGGAATCAGAGAATCAAACTGCTAGTTATGATTAAACAGCACACAAACAACTTTTTTCAGTTATAAAATATCTATAAGAAGTGTGTTAAATCTGTGACTGGCAAACTTATGGATAATTTAATTCCAAGTTTTAAGTTTGCTTTTTAACTCATAGCACTTGATTTTTATTGTATTGTCTTACATTAATTAAATCAAAATAAAATAGTTATTGAATTTTAATAGATTAGAATATATGCAATGTCAAATGACCAAGGTATATCATGTGACTTAAGTATTTAAATGAGTTGTTCAGGAAGCTATTTGTATGTTAAAGATCTGTAAAGATCTGTAATTTGGATGAAGATTATCAACAAAATGCAGTTTCTTGGTTATAACTTCTCTGAGTATATTTTTAATTGTTAGTTTTTTTGTTTACCTGGATTGAAGGCATCTTTTTTCCAGATAATGCAGTATCTTATGTTCTAGAATACTGCTTTTTCAATATATTTAAATATGTGCATGTGTGTGTGTGTGTGTGTGTGTGTGTGTGTGTGTGTGTGTGTGTGTGTGTGTGTGTGTGTGTGTGTATGTATACATACATATATATTTAAATATTTGTATGTGTGTATATGTGTATATTATATATATATAAATGTGTGTGTGTGTCTGTGTGTGTATACATATATATATATATGTATATATATATATATATATATATATATATATATATATATATATATATATATATATATGTATATATATGGTCTATATTAGAACATCGAAGTTTAAAACTTCGAATATTCTAATATCGACCCTAAAATAGCAAAGCTGCAGAACACCAATTTTTTTCCTAGGGAAAGAATTCGGTTGGCTGTTTCTGTGGCTTCGCTATTTTCGGCACTGTGGTGGAAAGTTACGAGTCGGGTTCAGGTAAGTGTGCGATTGTGCGGACGTTAGGGCTAGGGCACCGGTTAGGTGAGTTAGGGTTAGGGCACGAGTGAGGTGAGTGTGTGATAGTGACAGACATTAGGGCTAGGGCAGGGTAGGTGAGTTAGGGTTAGGGGTGGGTCAGGTGAATGTGCGATAGTGACGGACCTTAGGGTTAGGGTTTGGGTTAAGGAAAGTGGATAGATAGTAGTATATGTACAGTTTAGTGTAGGGTAGATGTAGGATTTTAAGTGTATGTGCGTGGATTGCTGGGGTTTTTTGTGGGCTTGTGTTGTGTGTGTGTTTCTCACAACAGCAAATTTTTTTCTACAGGGAAAACATTTGCTGTTCCGGGTGTTCGAGAATTTAAGCTTTCGCTTAAAAGGGTTCGATGAATTAGCGTTCGCTTTTCTAAGCGTTCGCTAATTTAATATAGACCCTATATATATATATATATATATATATATATCTTTAAATATGTGTGTGTGTATATGTATACAGATATATATATATATATATATATATATATATATATATATATATATATACATATAAATATATTGAAACTCATTTGATCGACAGCACATTTGATTGAAAACCAGTATTTGGGGAGGGGGACAAATCCCTGTTAATTGCCATGAATACTGGTTTTCGATCAAATGTGCTGTTGATCAAATGAGTTTCGATCAAATGTGCTGTCGATCAAAAGTAGTAGAGCCATATATATATATATATATATATATATATATATATATATATATATATATGTACAGTATGTGTTTATGCATATAAAGAACTCAAAAAGACAAGCACTGAATCTGGATATCAAAAAAGCACACACAAAACGTTGGATAAAAAACTTTATCAAACAAGCAAAGCTTTGCTTGTTTGATAAAGTTTTTTATCCAACGTTTTGTGTGTGCTTTTTTGTATGCATATTAATACAGACTGCTGACCAGCAAAATGATTGAAACCACTTTCATCAGTCAGTTAGCTTTCGACACTGTCTCACACTCTCTTCTGCTGCGCAAACTGCATAACTTTTCCTCTGATACTGTTGCAGGGTTCTCCAACTACCTCTCTGATAGATCTCAGTCAGTGAGACGGCACTCTTCACTTTCCTCTCCTCTCCCTGTAAAAATGGGTACACCTCAAGGGTCTATCCTACGGCCTTTACTTTTTAATATATTTACTAATCAGCTCTATACCTCCTGTCCTCAGTCAACTTTAGTGCAATACACAGATGATTCTTCAGTCATCACTACAGCCAACTCTCCCTCTAAGCTCTTCTCAGCTACTCAGGCATCTTTTAACTTAGTTGAAACATACATGGCTCTCCAACAACCAGCTCATCCTTAATCCTAAGAAAACAAAGCTGTTACTATTCCTACCTAAAAACTTCAACAATATTAAACCCTCCTTCTCCATACAGTCCCTTAATAACACTCCCATTCAGGTAGAATCCAGCACTAAGCTCTTAGGTGTAACCATCAACAATCAGCT